>NW_010511107.1:0-3389 GCF_000687285.1 Phaethon lepturus | reverse complement strand
GCTGCTCGGGACTCAAGGAAGGGGGAGTCTCTAGAGACAGAAATTCCAGGAGCTCGTTAGGAGTCATAGGGGTTTTTTTCCAAATAAATGGTTGGCATCACTTCTGCCAGGATCTGATCTCCTTCAGGACCTCATCTCTCCACGTTGCCCATGTACTGTATTGCAATCAGTAAGGTCTGGTCATGGTGTCATTGCCTGAAGGAAAATCCTTTCATTGTGTCAAAAGGATCTTGGCCAGGTCCTTGAAACTCCGTTAGGGTATCAATATGTGCTGCTGAACAGGAGAGGGAAACATTTTGGCACCCTGAGCCTGCACCGGGGTTTCTACGTGCAAGGTGTGCTTTTGGAATAGCACAACAAAGTAATAAACCCAATGCATTTTAACGGGAAAACAAGAGTCATTGTTCACATCTGTGATTTGCCTGGCTGGGGGCAGGGACTCAGAAAAGTGTCCTGTGGTTATCTCTGGGGACTTTGAAGAGGTTTTCAGGTGTGGTTCTGAATCCGTAGCATTTGTTTCTTCCTGCGACACGTGAACCCTCTGAAATTTTCTTCTTCTTTAAATACAAGTAAGGTTTATTTATTTATTTAAATATTAGCCAAGTTCTGTATTGTACGTTAGTAAAAAAACCCACAATCAGTACTTGCTATTGAGCAACATTAATTCTGCTGAGACCTAAGCCTGAGTGAGTTGTAGCTTTTGTTCCTGGAAACTCAAGGATTCCTGGGATTCTCACTGGACAATGAGATTATCTATTTTTTTGTGGCTTTGAATTTAACATATTAATTTTCTGCTGCCTGTTGTCCAATCACCCACAGTTCAAATGCAAAAATAGAAGAAATCCTGTTGTACAAAGGGAATTTGAAATGGATTAGAGAACTCTTGACAAACTATGAAACGCGTTAAAGCATAAAGTTGTGTTACATTTGCACTTTGGTATTTTGATTTTCTTTGTGGATGATGTGAAGAGAGAAAATGTAAATTGACCCAACATACTGGCAGCTGGAGAAAGCCGTTCTGAACCCGCTTATGGATCATTGGCAGAAAATGTTGTCCTGAATTTCCAGAGCAACTCATCATCAGGGTGCTGGAATTCCTGGGGTACCCAGCTTTGAGTTTTGTGGGCGAGTCCTGATTTCCAGAGTAGAGATTTCATTCCCACGGTCAATATGTCACAGTTTGGCTTCCAAAGCCACTGAGGCCCTCAAAAGTGCAGGTCTGAGAGCTGAAGCAGCCACAGGCATCTCTGGGAAGCCGCACGGTACGGTGCAAAACTCCTCATGCTGGAGGAACCCCACCTGGACCGCGCCGGGGTGGTATCTGCTCCCCACCGTCGCTGCAGTCAATTAATGGCGGTGGTTGTTTCTTTCCCCCCCGCTGCGCTGTCGCTCACCGGGGAGCGGTGCTGCCGGTGCCTCATCTCCTGCGGTGCTGTGATCTGAGGGTCACGCAGAGCCTCCTCGGCAGCGCGTGTGATTAGGGATGCGGTCGGAGGGACCTGGACAGGAAGGTGTTCCCAGCAGCAATCACGTTGTAATGATGCAAGTAAACCTGTTTCCTGACTTCTTCATTCCGACGGCACTGTAAGACTGCGGGGCCGCTCCGCAGCGCTTTCCATGTGCTTCCCGGCGTGAACTCGTGATGAGATTTCACTCTGTGCTGCTTTCCACCCCGGATTTTTCATGGAAAGGGTTGTCTGAGAACTTTCCTTTCGTGAAAATACATGTAAAAAGGATGCTTTGTGCTGTTACGTGACTGTCGTGGGTGCTGTCGTGGAACTTGCAGTGGCCCTGGGCAGAGAGGTCAGGTGGGGAGAGGAAAACTTGGCCGGGCACCGTTATCTGTTCCCTGCCGGCAGCCTCCGGGGTAGAGGCCACCCGCGGGCCGATGGAGAGGGGAGGAAGGAGAAAAGGGGGTCACACCGTTGGGTGTGCCCAGGCAGGGCAGCTCGTCCTGCTCGCTCTGAAGGGGGTGACGCTGTGCTGTCCCCATGGGATGTGCCCAATGTCGTGCTCGCAGGAGGACCGTGAGTGGCCTCCGACCTGTGGCATTGCCTGTGAAGGTGAGGAGTTGAGGTTGCCGATTTCTATGGCAAGGAGTGTACTTGTTCTATGGTTATTTTGTCCCTGGTCTCAAGCTGCTGCTTTTAGTCGTGGCTCATCAGGCAGCTGGTCCTGTAAGGGCATCTGCCTGCCTGGCACCCCGGGGGCTGCCCTGCAGGTCCGCAAGGCAAGGGGCATCTCTGTGTGTCCGTCTGTCCATCCGTGCAGTGCTGTGGGGCTGTGCAATGGGGTGATTTAACCTGTTGGGCTTTGCAACCACGAGCCACATAAAGCCCCGGAGCCCCATGCTTCCAGCAAGCTCCATGTGAGCTCGGTGGGGACGTGCCCGGCTCCTTCGCGCGGAGGCGGTGGGTGGGCGAGCGTCCATCTGTCCTGGGAGCGTCAGTCCATCCTGGGAGCGGCCCTCCGCCTCCGAAGTGCCCTGGGGCAGCGTTGCGTCCGTGTGTCCTCTCACATTACAGGGCCCTCTCTGTGGCTTCCTTGGCCTATTATAATACAAATAAATAATCATAACAAAAGCCCATGTGCCTCCTTGGGAAAATAACAGTTTTCACATGCAGATACTCAGGAAGTTAAAATTGGCAGCTCTGACTAGTCCTGCTGATTTGTCCACACATTTATTCTGATATGATGTTTAAATGGAATCAGCTTTATGCGCTGGCACTCGCAAAACACAGCTTTCCTACCCCCAGTCTCAGCATAAGAGGAGCAGAGATGGGAAACAAGGTCTGTTTCTAAATGAGTGGGAGAAAAATCAGGTATGTGACTCCTCTAATTCAGACAAGGCTGTCTCTTATTGTTTGGCAGTTCGACTATAGCTTCAGTACATGGGAAAAATTTCTCTTCCAATTACACAGCAGTTTTGTGGTGGCTGAGTGCTATAAATGGGAATGCTTTGCAGCCAAAGATATCTCATTCATAAATCCCACTGTTCCACTCTGTAATTTTTCTCTTTTGGATAGATCGGTATTCTGTGGTCATATCTACCACAATCATGCAAGCAAAAATGAGTAGTTAAATATTGTGACAGTCCTATAAGTCTTCTTAAGGCACTGTGCATAGTACGGTTATTCAAAAGTGTCACTTGGGGCATGGAAAGGAATTGACCCTTTACTAATATTTCCAGTAAAAGCTCTTGATTAAAAAAAAATGCTGAAGATATCTGGTCTGGTTGGACAATTACAATTTTTACTCTGAGAGCCAATATTTTGACATACGTGTATATAGATACACACAGATCCATTTGTGCTATAAAAATGCAGGTATGGTATATACGCACTCATATGTTATCTTTTGTATTGGGTTTGCGTGGCAAGCTTTTGGTA
>NW_010511106.1:70447-76394 GCF_000687285.1 Phaethon lepturus | reverse complement strand
CCTGCGCTGCGCAGCCTGGCTGCAGACAATGCGCCGGGCAAAGCAGACAATAACGGGCAGGAAACAGGCAGCGGGGGATTCACCTCCGAGCTGAGAGATTTCATTCCTTTGGAGGGGGAAAAATGGTGCTGGGAACTTGATGTGAAACAGCCCGAAGAGGGGAGGGAACAGATCATCTCTAAACGTTTGTGAGAAAGAAGGAGCCTGTGAATTACCAGATTATATTTTAGCGCGGAGATCTCTCTTTGCCTTGATGGGCTTTTTTTTTGATGGGTTAATGTGCTCTGGAGTTCAGCTGCTGCTCACCAGAAAGGATGGTGGGTTTTGTTTCATACAGTCAGATTTTTTTTTTCCCTTCTTGTTCTGTTTTGCTTGTGCCCGCAAAATATCGAGTCCTGAAGGTTGTCAGTAGGAAGGGATGTTAGAAACGGTCCAAATCTATATCGGAAAAGGTGTATCATGTCACAGGCATTTGCTCTCTTCCCATTTCCATGGAAACATGCTAGCATGGACTTCGATGGCGTCAGGCAAGAGCAGCCTGGCCCTCCAGCCCGACAGGATCTAGGACTCTCTCCAGGAGGAGCTGCTGGCAACAGCACACAGAAACATGGCTTGGTCTCGACAGGTTTGGAGAGACCAGGTAATCTGGTCCTTTAGAGTAACAGTGCTTGATATATCACATCAGAAACAACAGCTGGGACAAACATGTGACTCCCAACTTTCCCCTTCCCCTCTTACCCTTCCACATCCCATTGTCCCATCCAGTCCCGCTGAGAAAACAGCGTACACCACAAGCTACAATTTTTAATTTCCTGGGGGGGGTTGGAAGGGGCGGAGAGCACATCTTATGGCGACTGACAGGCTTTTTTGTTCTGCATCAGTCCTTTTATTAACCCCCTGCTAGATCATTCACTCTCTCTGCTTAGCTGCCCCCGCTGCGTTAGTGATGAGAGTGTTTGTAACAGCAGGTCTGCCTTGGGAGATTATGGGGATCCCGTGGACAGGGAGCGGTGGGTTGGTCGGTGTGTGCACACAGATTGCTCGCTGCAGCTTTGCCTCCATCTGCCCTCTCTGCTAGCCTAGATACCTTTTATTATCCCTGCAGTGACAGCAGTTGCATGTCTGACCCCCCCACAGCCACCCCGTATCTCCCCGTTGGCAGATTTGATGTCCCACCTGTGAAGGCGGAGGCAGGCAGGCTGGCGGGAGTCCGGCGGGAGGCGGCGTGTTGCAAACGGATAGGAAGAAGGCTAAGGCAAGAACATCATCCGCTATCCCACGCTCTCCGCCATGCTTCAGCTTCGCCTCACCCCTTTATTTATCGTACATCTTAGGCAAAAGCAAGTATTTCTACTCAATAATCTTGTCCCTTTCCCCTTTCAGTATTTAGGACCTCGGTTCCATAAAACATTTGTCCCAGACATGGGACTGAAGAATTTATGGGCTCAATCTAGATCTCTCTGGGCAACTGTTTCCTTTTCCTTTTGGATCAGACTGCTGGTGGTGGTTGATTATTCAAACTAATTTGGGATGCACACACAAGTTCTAATTAACTGCAATTATTCACTTATTTCCTCCCTGCTTCCCTCCCACATCACTAGAAATTCAAAAATATCACCCTAACACAGTGTGCCCTGCAATGATTATCCCCTGGGCCAATCCTGAACCTCTCAATCTACAATCAATACCTTCATCTGTCAGCCACGATTAATTAAATGGATTCCCCCTTTCAGAGCTTTGATTCATATCACCCCAGAACAGCTTACTGTGTATTATGATCCAGACATGATTCTAATGCTGTCCTCAAGTGAAAGGGAGGGGCTGACTGATACATCAAACCCCAACTTCATTAAAAAGCCAAGTGATACAGGAACTCTCACTGTAAGGCAAGTGATAAGTATGTGGGACCGTATTCTCCTCTAGAGCCTGGCTGCTTCATATGGGAAATTAAGGCTGCTGAAATCAAAGATGGGAGCAAGGGTATTACTCTGTGTGAGGAAAGGAAGCAGGGTTAGGCCCAGCGTGATCATTTTGATGTCTGCACCGTCTGCGTGGGTGTATTCTGTTCTACAGTGGCTTCTTTTTTTGGCCAGCGGTTGCAGTTTTGGAATTTGATATGGTTCTGAAGGGTAACTCAATATCCAAAGGCTGTTCTGAGCTTCCTGGCTCTGGTCTGTGGTGGTCCAAGCCAGAACTCCAGAGATGCTGTAATAAAGCTCTTAAAAACAATAAAAATATTTTATTTGAGCATATTCCTCCGATGCTTTTTATAACCCTCCATTCTACACATGGAGTGGTAAAAGCAAAGAGCCAAGCCATGCAAAGCAGGAACTGGATCCAAGATTCATGGCTTCCTCTCCTCTTCGCCATCTTCCCAGACAGGAAAGCAGGTCACATCTAAAAGGGGTGATTTGAATCTGTTCCAGGTCTTAAACCTGAGAGCCAGTACCCTTTTTGCTGATGCTGACCGTGTGTCTCAGCCAGACAGCACCCTCTCCTAGGATTTCTGCCTTCATATTCTTTTTCAACTCTGATTCGCAGTCAGGTGCTCTCTTTCCCGGATGCCCGTCCTTTGCACCTTCACCCTCAGGACTTCAAAAGCCTCACATCCAACATCTAGGAGTCTGAGGGCAGCTGCTGTTATCCGCAAAGGGCAGGCAGCTCAGCAAATCTTCAGGCGATAAGAGACAATGATTTCCAACTTCAAGCCACCTGGAAGAAAGTGAAGCTGATGATGTTGCCGAGAGTCATGACCCCGGGACTGGGAATGACAAATTTAACTATACTTGAGCTCTCCAGCAGTCCTCAGTGTCCAGTTTCATCAGTGCAACTGTCTGGGGGTTTCCAGGACATGCTGCATCTTCCAAATGATAGATGTGTTTTTTATTTTCTGCCCTTGTAGGACAAATGACTTTAAAGCCATAGCCAAAAGGGAATAGGCAAGCTGTGTAGGTCAGCTTGGGATTTGTGCAGCGTGTGTTAGAGTGCAGCGTTTGTACAGCACAAGCAGGAGCTTGTTGGCAGTGCTGGAAATGTTAGACTTGGCCTTCCTGGCAAAATTTACACCTCAGCCGTACGTAATGGAGGGAGGAAGCAGCAGGTATGTAAAACCTCTGCCCGTGTCCATATTCAGCAGGGACTGGAGCCCAGCACCAGAGTAGTGTTGCTCGAGGGAGCTGCAGAGCTGACCACAGCCTGGAGAGGCATGCTTTGCATAGCTGCTTGAATTTGCAAGTTCATTCCAGTTCAGTGAGGCAAGTGGTGCTTTCATGCTTGCTGTCTGCACAGGGTTCTAGTATGCGAGCTGTACCAGTGTGCCGGTTTGCATCCAGAAATGATTAAAGCTGGAACATTTGCTAGGCAAATTTTGTAAGTTTGATAGGACATTCAATTAGGGAAGAGAAATAGTAGCTGCGGTGTGCTGGTCAGCGAGTCTGCCTCGCTGACAGAGCTCACTGAGAATTTCACAGTGGCATTACAGAGGAAAAAACAAGATGTAAAACTTGCAAAAAAATTTCTTGGGACTTTGCTGCCTGGCTGTTTCCAAAACCCATTCCTGCCTTTTGCTGAAGATCAGAACGGTACCCAGGCTGTTACTTTATCTGCACTTCAAGCTTCGGCTTGTAAATAGCAAAATCTCTGCGATCAGAATGATTTTAGGTACACACAAGCCAAAAATGCCAATTTCTCTGCTCCCCACCTAAGAAAATTGAGCAGTGGGGATATAATAGAGCAATAAAACACAGTGCCTTTGTGGGTGAAAACCGTTAGCCTTAGGTTTGCAAGCCAGAGGAACAAAGGTCACTTTGCTTTCATCAGCCACTTGAGAAGTACAGACCCCCCACCGCACTCATGGGGTGAAAGGCTCTGCTGGTGGGGCTTTATTGCCAGTAGAAAATGAAAATTACACACAAAATATAGACGAGAAAATTCCTATCTCTGCATTTGAGTGCTGTGCCGGGTATGACATCACTGATAGCCAATCAGCAAGCTCCCTTTGTGTCTGGCTTTCTAATAAAAGCCACTTCATCAGAGTAATTTGCAATAATAATTTATTCACCTTCTAGGAATGACACCACCTGACTCTCTTAACAGCCAGAGAGAGCGAGCGTGCAAAGGTCTTCAAGCCCTAAACGCTGTAGCTATGCCCTGAATGAGTGCATCTCCAACACTGACTCGCTAAGAGTTGTGTTCAAGTTGCAGATAATATAAGTGATCACTTGTGTTAATTAATTACCCTGTGGCTGAGCACCCCTAAAGGTGCTCGGTGCTGCTGGCACGCAGAGCAGAAGGTGGTCGCCGTGGCAGTGGGAAAACGGGCTCTGGTAGGAAGTGTGGCACTGGGGCCTCATAACTGGGCTCAGCAAGCCTGAGCAGGGTGTGATGGGTTCCCCTTGCTCCGCAGGGGTGTACAGGGACAAGGTGCTGCTTTGCATGGAAACCGGGAAGAATTTGGCCTTTTTGAACTTGGGGTTTGCCTGGATGAGGGGCAGGGAGCTCTGCACTGGAAGAACAGAGCAGAGACTGAGGCACCAAAATGTTGTGTGCAGCTGAGTTGCCTGGTGCTAAGCAGGGGAGGATCTGCACGTGCAGGAACGTCATGGGCATGGCCTCTGGCGGTTGTGTCACTCAGTTCAGCTCAGAGAAACCTTCTTTTCAGTCAGTGGCATCTCAGAGCTCTTCTGTGATATCAAACATGGCATCCAGTCTTACACATGATGAGTAATACCCCTGCAAATGCATGCAGGGTTCAGGAACCCAGCACGGACATGCTGAGGAGTGAGGACAGAGACCACACTAAAAAGAGAAGCAGTCTGTAAGATCTCTCCCTGCACACCAGAAAATGTTGCTTAGAGCAAGGTCCTGCAGTACTCCGGGGTTGAGTAAGCCCATTGTGCAGGAAACGTGGGGGCTGCTTTGTCCTGCATCTCACTAGGAGGAGCTTCACCATGCCAGTATGTTGTATGGGAGACTCTTTCAAAGCTTTCTTAGCCAGAGCTGTGCCATATAACTGCTTGTGAAGAGCATATAGGATGAATATTTTGCAAGTGTAAATTCCCCTAATCAGGCTCTGCACGGACAGTGCTGGATTTGGAAGCAGGCACACAGGCATTGAACAGAGACCAAAACATGAAGACAACCAAAATAAGAGATCACTTCCACCCTGAATAATTTGCTTTATTTTACAGTGAGAGAAAGCAGCAGAGCTGGGAACAGCAAGCAGATGTCCTGAGTCAGCCCAAGGAACTGCAGACAGACACACCAATATAACCATCAGCACACTGAAACAGGTAATGGAGATGTCAACTGAAAATGCAGCTGGGTTAAAAAACCCAACAGTTGTTAGAGGGCAGAGTGAAGCAGGTATTCTCATAGTGTGCAGGCAGCAGCCCCTCTCTCTGGCTGCCTTGTCAGCATTGCTGCCTCGGGATCACCAGGGTGTCTACACAGCCATTGGACATTTTTGAAATTAGAAACCCAAAATCCAAATAATTCAACCAGTGGTGTTATTTCACTCTGTAAATCCTTCTGCAAGTGCATTCAGGTATTTGTGCAAGTGCAGTCAGGGGTTTCTCCAGTAGTTTACCCTCGCCCTGTGTTCCACAGTGGTCCTGGAGAGCAGAACAGGTCCCCATGATGAGTAACTTACCTCTTGGCCCTTCCTTAATGAAGTGTTCAGCCAGCGGTCCATACTGCGGTGATGTGGTCTATTATGATTCAGCTTGGAAGAGCTACTTGAGGAGGTAGAACCTTTTAGTTTCTTGGAAGGCTACCAAGGACCAGATCCTGTGCCTGTATGGCTGCTGGAGCGGCGGGGAGGCAGCATAAATGAGGGGCAGGGGTGTATATGTACTCCTCTGGCGTTCCCAAGGAAATCTACCCTAGATATGCTCTACCTGGATGTATTACCCTCTGTGTGACAGCAAGCCTGAGGGACCCTAAATGT
>NW_010511106.1:15596-70416 GCF_000687285.1 Phaethon lepturus | reverse complement strand
CAGCAGGACTACAGGCATATGGCCCCCTTTCTGAATCGAGGCTTTCCAGATTTGCCATTCTAATCCCTCACTAGGGTCGGGATGTTTCCTCGGGCCTTTCGAGGGCCATCTGTAGCAGCCAGGGGACCCTGGCTGCAGCTCACCCATGGGTACAGCAGACTTGCAATGAGGTGTATCCCTGTCGATGTGCTGTGAGAGACCCTCGCACCAGCCCAGATCAGCGCTGCGGTGAGCAATCACGCCGATTTGGTGACTACAGGGACTTCTGAACACTGGAGGCACCCGTCCAACTGCAAGGTGGGCCCTAGCCCATACTCCTGTACTGTAAAGCTTCAGAAAATGTTTTTCTGTTTGGATTTTGCCCATGTATTTGGTTGAGTTGCGCTCATCCTAAAACAATAATTTGGGCTGGAGGAGCAAAGCAGAGGGAACCGGGAAGAGAGGAGGGCTGCAGTACTGCACCCAGCTTCTGTCTAGGCCCCTTTTAAGTGTTGTTCATTGATTTACTTTGAAACGACATCCTTGGCCTCAGATGAGTGCAATCAAAGGTGACAGAACTCTAGAGCAGAAGAGTTTATAACATATTTTCTAAGAATTGCTTGTCATATCTGAAGGGAAAATGGAAGGGTAACAAAAAGACACACAAAGCTTGGGGATAATGGCTATTACTGTGCAGAGACAGCAGTCTCAGAGTCCAGAGTGATCTGATGAAGTCTTGTAGAGGAAATTTGCACAAAGCTGTGCTTTGCAAACTCAATTCTCTTTGTAAATGAAGCTGAGCAATAAAAAAAAAAAATCTCTGAATTGCTGGCGCAGGTAAGCAGGCAGTCTGGAGAGACCAGGCCACCTTGTCCTGACTTAACTCTGCTTTTCATGGAGCCTGGCTTTCAGATAACCTCTGCTACTCACCCCCTGGAACCAGCTCACTTAATTTTGCATATGGGATGTGTACCAGAAAGAGATGTTAACGCTGCTTACCCCGTCATGCCACCACAGAGTACCTGTCAGTCAGCGAGGGACATTTTCTGAGATGTTTACATTTACTGGCTTGCAAGGCTGGGAGGGAGACAATCACTTTTTGGCATGGTTCATTTATGAATTAGGGCCGTGTAACATCTTGCTTCCATCAAGTATACCTAAAAGCAGTTTGCCTTTGTCCCGCACATGCAGACAAAAACAGAATCGTGTCTAGACCGCTTACTTAAGGGTTAAGTGTCTCACCCGCTCTTCTCCATTGACTTGGCCAGGCATCTCCAGATTGTAAGACATCTGACTTGTTATTAGCCTCAGATTAGGCAGCAGCAAAGTTGCTTAAATCTGGTTTAAGTGCCAGAACAGGCCCTCTTAATATAGCTGTTTTGTTCTTGCAACCATTGTCCCACCGGTCTGTTCCCAGCTCCCCTTCTCCTCACTCTGCCTGGGGCTTGCTGGAGCTGCTAAGAGCCTCTCTGTGGCTAGAAATGGATCCTCTTTTTTTCAGAATCTCTTTGCTGTCTTGAGGTCTCAGAGTGACTGCCTAACACCTGCAAAAACCCCACATCCCTCTGTAAATTGCATGAATCCCTTCCTGACAAATGGGAGGCCGTTGCCAGTGACAAGTTAACTTGGACATTCTCTGCGTGCTGCCTTACACTTTCCAGCCAGCGCTCGCAGGTAAATGGGCGATTTCAAAACGCAGCGTCTGGCCAGCTGGCTGTGTTATCTAGGGTCAATTGTGACTTTCAGGATCCCACTGCTCCTGCTCCTGCACGTCACAAACATGAGCTCTGTCTCTTCCAGTGCCTGTGGGCAGCTGAGTAATGCTCAGTTTCCCGGAACAACTCCCTGCCAGCTACAGCTGTGTGGTTGTCTTTTCCAATCTATGGCTACCAACAAGGTGTTTTGCCCTTTCTTTGGGTTTGGTGGTGACTTTGTAGCTGTCTGGGGGGACTTCACTGCTCCTTCTTGCAATATACTGCCAAAAGCTGAAATGAGAACATAGCCCCTAATTGCTGGGATGTTTCTCTTCTCCACGGGCAAGCCCCACCCTCCAGATGAGGTCTCTGCAGCTGCAAGAGACGGGTCTGGGCCCGCACTTGCAGGAGGCTCCAGGGAAACTGAGGCAGAAATTCACCCTCAGAGAACCGGGACCCATCAGCTTACCAAGCCCTTTTTAGGTTTCTCATCGATATCTGGTATGACACATTTGCTGCCAAGGAACGGATCCGATGGTGGAGGTGTGTTTATTCCCCTCTGCTCACAGAGGACGACCTGCTTGCCCCCACAGTGATGTATCTAAGGCTGTGCTTGTCCTGCTTGACAGTCTTCAAGTACTGCCAACTACTTCACCTGCTCCGTCCTTGGCCATTCGCCCAGCCCTCCTCTTTTCCTCCTCTGCATTTCCTCTCTGGGTGACCTTATTTACAAATTTTGCATGTGTAATCTCCTGCTGATGGCTCACAGAGTGATCGCTTTCCTTCTAGCCTGTCCTGTGCTGTCCAAATCAATTCACAGTCTGTCTTTTTGACAGTGCTTCGTGGACACCCACCTACTGGCTTCAGCTCAACACAATCAAAGTGGAGTTTTAAATCTTCTTGTGCTTGCTCTTCCCTGCTACCTTTCTCGATGTCTCTTCCTCACCATCTGCTCAACCCCTTGGTTCTCTTTGACTTGAGCTGTCTGTATATACCCATATCTGGGCCCTGCTGAAACATAGCTGGTTCTTCCTGAAGAATATCTCTGAGATCCAGCTCCTCCTCCCTGTCTGTCCAGCTGAAATCCCTTTGGGATGCCCAGGTTTTCTGAGCCGTCAGATTTCTGCCACACTTATCAGTTCTGTGCAGAGTACCATACACCCTTATCATGGGGATTTTCACTGGGAACCTCTGACAGTGCAACATTAAAGGGTCCTGCAGAGCGTGTCTCACCGATCCTGTAATCATCTCCCTCACATGAACTGTAAAGTGCGTGTGTCCTCTGCAGACAGCCTATTCTGGCCCTGCTCCATCCAACCATCTCGTAAAAATTTTCCGAGTCCTGCCTGTCTGTCAGCCATGCCAGTTCCAACACGTAACTGCATGTTTCTCCCAGCTTGCTCCCTCTGCAGCGGTGGAGCAACTTGTAAATCCTAACAACATTTTCTCCTTCTTCCAGATCCCTCCTAAAAACTACAGTGCTACACTGCCTGCTGACAGCAACCTACTTGATACCTGCAACTGCTGCCCAGCCTCTGCCTTCATGCCCGTTAGTGCTCCTCTGCCTGCGTACGGTGTCTTTGTGGCCTCTAAGCATGTCCTTGGGATGTACGTACGCTTCTGAGCGGGGGACTGTCCCTCCGCGGCATTCTTGCATAGTCCTCAGCAAGATGAGACCATTATACAGCCTATAATGAGGGAGCAAAGCGTAATCATTTGGAAACCTAAATTATTAAGTCTGGTCATTTTTGTTTCTGGGAGCAGTGAACACAAGATTGATTTTAGGACTTGCAAATCTTCTGTGTAAGCTTCTGTTTTCCCAGGTACATTGCTGTTGTGTTGCCTCTGTCAAATGTAGCAAGTTTGGCTTTCCTCCCACAGATTATCTGGGCATGTAAATGACCTAAGACAGATACACTGTCATTTTCCCATGCTGTGATTTTACTTACACCTCCCTGTGGTACATGACAATAAAATTACCCCTCTTGTTCCTTTCCCACAGACAATCTCGCAGGCTTGTCAGTCAGCATCGCGTGCGCAGTCCTCCATCAGTTGCTTTTGGGACGTAGGGGGTGATTTGGGAAGGATCTGTTGTGCTGTTTGCCTTTAGGAGAAGGATTCTGGTTTCCATGCTGTTTCCTCTTGCGCCTGCATGGCTCTTTGATCACAATTTGACTCCTCAGGCCTTCAGAACTACAGCTACCTTGTAAGGTTTGCCCATAATCTTAGTGATGTGTTGTTTCCTGACAAGCTCCGGACTTCATTTGCTCCCAACTTGTGGTTAATGGCTATTTCTGATGGACTCTGTGATTCTGCCGTTGCCACAGACTTTCTGGTTTTTTACCTGGATTTGAGCGCTATTTGGGTCTAAAGTACTCCTCACCTTCTCTGTCGCTGTCATCTGACTTTCCACATTTTTGATTTCAAATAAGGAAGATTTCAATATTGAATCCACTTCTATCTCTCTCATTTTTGTCCCCACTGACCCTTCTGTACAACATACAACCAGACCTGTGCCACTTACTTGGGTGGAGGCCTGCAAGAGCCTGCTGCGCTCACCAGCACGAGTTAACAAGGTTCCTGTCTTGAAAACACAAGTGACGGAGCTCTCACATGCCAGAAAGATCTATGTCAAATAAAACCCTTATGCTTTCTCATGTTTCTCCCCAAAAGACTTTATACATACACTGAAATGTACACTCTTGGGTCTCGGTTTGTGTCGGTCAAGCCAGGATAAGAATTGCTTCCAGACAGGAAGCTTTTTAATCAAATGTTTCTTTTCTTCCTGCTTGTTATGCAGTGTGTGCTTCTGACACCAGGGGAAACAGGAGCAGGATATCAGAGTTGGCTGCCAGTTGCAAGCCAACGGCCATGTTCTGCTTCCCAGGGCAGTCCCTAATGGTGAGATGCTCCCTGCTCCTGAGCAATGCCAGTGGGGTGCGGAAATGCTCCGGGAATCCTCATCTATAGGAAAACCATTCATCGTTTGAGTGATGTGGGTAGCAAGTGGTTGTGGATAGAGGTTACTGAGCATTTCCATATATTTGTAGCTATTAGTTCAGCCTTGAGGAGGGCTTTTTAGAAAAAAGACAAGCAAGGAGGACGACAGCAGTGATTTCCAACCCTTGGGCAGTGGATGACTTCTGTAGAGACAGGCTTGTTTCAGTGGGCTCAAATCCATTGTGCAGAGGCCATGTCTAGATCAGGTAACTTCCTGGAGGCCTGAAAGGTCTGCGCATCTGAGCGTACCCTCTGGAGAGACGGAAGGGAGAGCAGGCAAGGACTGAGGGGTGAGGAAGACAGATTGTCCAAAGTATTGTTCTAAAAAGTCCAATGTACCCTGGTCTGCAGAGGATGGTAAGCTTTGTTAAGGACAGGTGTGTTTACATGCTTTTACTTTGAAGCTCTTTCAATATATAAGATTTTCTTTATAAATGCTGTGTGACCACTGCATAGCCTATCAAGCTCCTAGCAGGCAAGAACTGCCATGAGGTCTTGGGAATCGGGTCTAAGAGCAGTAACGGCTTGCAGATTGGAAGTAGAAGATGATGCACTTCTCAGGACTGGAGAGCTTAGAGGAGAAGGTGCCCGGCTGTGCAAAAAGCTTCCTGACTGCAGGACGCAACTCTCTTCTTGCACTGCCTGCCACAGAGAAGTGATCATTCAGGTTTATTTTCCCACCTGGGTGTACAGAGCCAGTGTGAATGCTGGAGCTCGGTGTTCTGCTCCCTTCCCGCATGTCCTGCTCTCTGGCAGAGAGGGAAAAGCAGTGAGGGAGGAGTACACCAAGCTTACCCCAAAAGCAGTAACTAAATAAGCTTGCTTTTGGTGTGTAAAAGGAGCGATTACCCATGCTTCATCTTTGGGACCAGGGCATCCAGCCGAGATCTTTATTCAGGAGCAAACTCACAGGCCTTTGCAGAGAGCTGTGGAACTCTCTTCGTCCATCCCAGGTCTGGCAGATGGATCAAAGCTCACTCTGCCTGCGATTATCCCCAGCACGCTGAAGAAATAAAGCACAAGTTCATCTTGCTTTTAACTTGGTGTTCTGCCTCCACGTTCATGAAAGAAGTAACTTCCATTTTTCTGTAGTATTTTTTGTATTTTATAATATCAGTAGTGACCTCCTGGTCAGGCGTTTCAGGAAATTTAATGATCAGCTGTGAGAAGGGACCTTTGCTTCACCTTCTATCTTCCAGGCTGCATAAGCTGCCAAACACATTACTGGCACGTGCAGCAGCACTAAAGTTACCTAGGGGTTAGCAAGGTAAGGTTTTCCTAGATACTTCTTCTCCTGCCTGAATTCTGGGCAAATAGGGTTCACAAATCCCTATTTGTACAAGCAGAAAATGTCATTATTCTGTTCAATTATAATCCCAAACTTAAAAATTAATTGAGACAGGTATTAAATTAAGCAGGTTTTGCTTGAGTAAATATTTTCCATTTGGAGCCTAATCTATTCACGTAATAATCTAAAGCGATTTTATTAATTTTTTTTTTTTTTTTGGTTTGCAAAAAAATAGTAACGTCTGTTCCATTAGGGGCTGTCGCTGGCTTAAGAGGATTTTACTCCCATTTTATGGTTTGGTTCAAAGAAGATTTATTCTTGCAATAGGTTTAATGATTCTTAGCTAACTTTGTCTTCCCAGCTGCAGTTGGACTGTAATAAAAAAACCTTTGGCTTTTGTTAGACTTGCACATTCTTGGCTGCCAATAATGATTAATCTTTCCCCCTACAAGATCATCTTATTACCTGGGTTTGACTTAGGAGCTGCCGTTCCCTCCGGAGCTTGCTAAGGGCTTTTTCCCAGAGCAGCTCTGATGCAGCGCAGGTGTGACCTGCCTCCCTTTGTAGTCTGTCTTTGCCCCTTAATTGCTGATCTGGGGCACTCGCTTTCGAAGTTCCTCGGCACAGGAATGCTATTTTGGGTATGACAGAATTAACTGCAAGAGGAATTCCTGAATATTTGCATGCAGGGAAGGGCCTTCGGCATCCCTGGCTGCCCAGTGGGGAGGATTGTCTCGGTGCGGAGATGCAGAGGGTGGAGGGCAGGCTCCCATTCCTCCCTCACCTTGGGCATGCCGCAGAGGGCACTGACCCCCACCCAAATAAACAGTCAGCGATCGATGCCACTGCCACCTCCCAGCTGTGCTTAGAAGCCTCTTCCCGCAGGGCAGCAGCCCCACAGCTCTCAGAGGCACAGACCGTATCCCAGCCATCCTGGTGCGGAATGCCCTGCTCGTCCTGACGTGGCATTTCTATGTCAGTCCCCTCTCGATCGACAGGGAGGGATGGGAATGCACGTTAAAGGTGTGGGAGGGGGCTGAGAGTATAGGGCTGGTCTAGGTAGATGTCTGCGAAAGTGTTACAGCAGATGATTTTGGGGCATCACCAAACATATGGGACTGGAGCTTCATGCTGAGAAAATGTGTGTTTTAATTCATGGCCATCTTGGCAGTGTTTTAGTGATTCGTAGCAATAAAAACCCTGGGAAGAGGAAGGGAAGAGATGCTTAACTGCCTTAGGAGAGACCTTTGCCATTAACAGGACACACATGCTTTCTGATCAGCTTGTCACATCAGGCGTAAGTGAATTTGTGGTAGATGAATTTGCTGTACCATCTCTCTGCCTTTGCCTGTGGGATCTTTTGGACAAGGTGATCGCACCAGAGAGATGCTGCATAAAGGAATCGCTTCCCCCCACCTGCGCTCTGAAAGGTGGCTGAGAACCAGCTGCTCGTGGTATGAAGAGAAGTGATCCGCAGTACCAGCAATTGAAACTGAAGTGGAAAATGCATGAGACATTTGGGCTACCAGCTGGAGTTCCTTTTAGAAAGCCTTTGCAAACAAACGTGAGTGGTCAGGGCTGTTGTTTTACATCCGTCAGAGCCCTGCTGCATACTGAAGAAAAGACTCATTTTGGGCAATGATTGTCAGCAATGTGAGAGGCAGAACCGGTGCTAACACAGTGTCGTTCCGAGCACGGATGAAGACAAACTGTGTTCAGCATCATTTCAGAAAGCAAGGTTAAGTGTCGGGCTGGTCCAAGCAGGTTTTATCAGCGGCCCTAACATAACAAGCCCATATGGGTGCAAGGGGGAGCATAACTGCTTTTTGGAAAGGCGAATTGCTTCACTTTCCACTTTCTAAAGGCTCATGGTAAACCATAGCCTTAACACTGAAAACCAGAAGCCCCGATGGCTTTACTGCCCATCTCACAGTGAAATAATAGGTGCAGAGGCGAGACGGCACTGGTAGGAGAGACACAGCTGGGCGCTGGTGCACACTGGAGGGAAGCCGAAAGATGCTATCATGAATGTCAAACTATGCCTACCTACCTCCACAGTGGGTTTCTCAAGGCTTAGGCAGCACTGGGGTATCCCTCCGGGTTGAGGCTCCTCTGAAAGGACATGAAGCGGAAGGTGCTTTGCCACGGAAAATAAGTCATATATGGGGTCAAGCAAAACTATTTGCAAAAAAAGCAGTCATTTCTACTTTTTTTAAAAAGAAAATGGCTCAAGTTTTCATTTTGAAGAGCCATTATGTTCAGAAATTTAGCTGGCTGATATTTTTTTAACTGCACAAAATCTTCTGAAAGCAAACCAAAGAAAAAAATTCTTTTCGGTTGGCCAGTCTCTGTGGTTGGCTCTTAAAAATGTTTTTAGATTTTTTTTTTTTTTTTTCTTCAGCAAAGGAACCTGAATTGTCATGGTTGTCATTTGTTATGGGTTGGCCTGAGAATGGTTGTTGTTTTTTTCCCCCCCTGTTTTTTTCTTTTAGTTCAGTCTTCGAGAGGTCCTCCTGATTCCTCTGGCATCCCTGCCAGCTGAGATGTTCGGCTCTGTCGGGAGACACCTCCATCCTCTTCCTGGTCAGGACAGGGACAGAACTTGGCCCTGGAAGACCGACTGGAGGACAAAGGCAGGACTGGCTCCAAGAGAGGTCTCCTGGTGATACGGTTGAGAGTACACATGGGTGAACATCATTTCCCTCCTGCTGATGGGAGCAATGAGGTTTTATTGCCTCTCTCTCTGCCTGACCTTCAATGCCAAATGGGTGAGTTTGCCTGCTTTCTTTTTTTTTTTTTAATCGTTGTACCTGTATTCCCTTCCAACTACTGGGTCAGGGTTTCCATATTATGTGTAGGGACGTTTTCACTGTCCTTGCTGTTCCAGCTGGCTGCCCATCCCCACGTTCCCCTCTCTGTCACTATTTCTGGGCTCAGAGCACTTATCGCCTTCCTTGAGTGAAGGCCATATTTTCTCACGTCCTGCTTAGCCATTCAAGTAACGCAACGAACCCTTTCTGCCGTGAGCAGGTCTGCAAGTGTGATGAGGAACGACGAAGGGTGTGTTTTACTTTTAACCCACCAAATTTCTTCCACTAAAGCCTTTTGTGCCCTGCATTCAGCCCCCACACTGGCTTGGGCAGTCATGCTGTATCAGCAGCCCACGGTTGTCCTGGGGGATGCGGTAGCTGGGGTCACGGGTGTGTCAGCCACGCTGGCTACGCATTGCCGTATGCACAGGCACTTCAAAGAGGTTTCCAGGGACGGGAAGCAGGGCACATTAGAGGCACACTGAGGCTTTTATTTTATGCCAGGACTGCAAAATGTTCTCGCTGGTATTTCTGAGGCCCCATTTTTAACCACTCTTAACACATGTATATAATATAGCAGGAGGCTGGCCTCTGTGAGCCACACACCGCATCTTCATGGGATAAGAGTCACAAGACACTTCACATGCGTCGGGAGAGCCAAGGGGCTCCAGGGGAGGTTCAGGACTGGCTCCTTCAGGTCTGCTTCCTCTAGCAGTGGGGAGTCAGCTCACCCAGCAGCCCCTGACCAGCCTCGCCACCCCAGGCCCTGCTCTGGAGCCTGAGGTTGGCTGTCCCTGGCGCAGCTGACATGGCTATGCTCGTTTCCCACCCTAGGGACATGCCACCTCCCTTGGAGTGTGCTCAGGGAGGCAGTGCAGAGGTACCCAGAGGTTCTGGCAGGCTGGGGGAATGGGTGGTGGCTGGGATTTTGCTGCCTCTTCTTTTCCCTCGTACATTTGCACCCTTTCCAGACATGCGTCAGCTCCACTCCCACAGGAGCACTGGGAAGAACACGCTCCAGCTGCTGTTCCTCTATGGTTTCTCCCCAGCAATATAAACAGTTTACAGGGGACTTTGTAAACAGCAGATTTGTTTAGGATATTGTCTGCATTCCCGCCCCAGCATTTCCTTATTCAGCAGCACAGGGGGAACGCTGACCTGCCGGCTGTAGGTCTGCGGCTTGCATTGTCAGAGGGGAAGACGGTGATGACCGAGAGGAAGGAGTTGTGTACACTCCTGCATTCCCTGTGAGCCTGGTGGATTTGGGGATCGCATCAGGGTCACACGCAAACACCGTGGATGCATGGAAATGTTTCTGCATCGGGCAGAGGGGAAGGCTGGCATCGGGGGCAGCTGCTGCTGAGCCCTTTGCAGGACGCGATTGCCTGAGAGAACAGAGTGTATGTGCACAGAGAACTTGCTTACGCAGTGCCCAGGGCACTGGGAGGCAGATGAGAAATCTTCAAAGACAGGAGCTTAATTCCAGAAAAGCACTGCCTATTTGAGAAGTCTCAGAAAGTTGTTGACTCCCTGGGGAAGCTGATTGTCCACCCAGGGAAAGGAGGCTGTTAAATCAACTCAGCCTTCATCCCGTGGGAGTAACATCTGAAGATGTCTGCTCTCCCTTCAGAGCTCCTCCCCCAGGGATTCAGCCTGTGTTCATCAGCAGGAGGTCAGCTTCCCCCCCGCCACCCCTTGACCTTTGTAAAGGAGCAGAGAAGGGAGAGGGTGATTTCTACCTGAGCTTCTGCAACTGCCACGGAAGCTTTGTCAAATTTGAGCTGTACTTAACTCCCAGATAACCATTGAACCTCAGACGCACACACTAAAGATGTGAACCGTCGCAGGAGTGGATGAGGGGAGCTTGAAATAGAAGTTGACATGCCAAAAAGAGGGGCTGGGGCTGGGGGGAGCAGCAAACAGAAATGTTTAGAAGCAGTCAGGAGCTGCTGGCCGAGTGGGGGACGTTCCTTAAGGCCCCGGATGCCTAGTGCAGCTGTGGGTGAGTTCAGCCTTCCTTCTGCAATGGAGCTGCGAGGCAGGTACTCAAACAGCAGAACACAGGAGAACGCGACTTCCAGGGAGCACCTAGGGATGCTCAACAGACCCTATAGCGGAGGGAACAACGCACGGATGTTGCAGTACACTTACTGTCTGTTGTTTTGGGTTTTTTTTATTATTTTCTGTTGTCGTGCTTAAGCCTGAGCAGCTTAAATCTGTGTCGGGCCCTTGAGCTGCTACCGCTGTACTCAGACATTCCCCACTGGCAGGAGGGATAGCTGTTGCAGGCCAGCCTGGCTGCCCTGTGCTGGGCTGGGCTGGGCTGTCAGGAGCTGACAGCAGATCATTCGGCTGTTTGTTTGCCCCTGTTCCCTGCCAACCACAAGTTTGAGTCTTGAATTTAAACATCCTGACTAGAAAGGATGAGATCTCCAAATGACACCTCTGGTTCGTTGCCAGGGAAGTCTTGCATCCAGGAGACACAAACAGCTCGATAAAGCCAAACACGGGGAGAAGCAATCTGACCCCATTTTCCACAGCATTGGCTTCCCAAGTATGCGGCTACTGGTTGCAATTCAGCGATGGTCTCCACTTCCTCTCTTAGTGTGGCCGTGCGAGGGGCTGGTGACCCACTCTGGCCATCCCACTCTGGCCATGTCCACATGTTCACCATTAGTAGGAAGAAAAGGCCAGAAAAGTTCTTCCTGCTTTCCTCAGAGGCAGGGATGTATGGCAGGGACCCAGCCTGGCGCAGGAGCGAGCGGGAGGGCTGAATTTTGGATGTCTCTGAATGCTTTAAATACCACGTAAAAACCCTGTTTTCCTTTAGGGGATGTGGATAGTTGAGCGTTGTCCAGCAGAATCCTGTTGACTTTCTGGTGAGCTTTAACTGTAAATATTTGAACAAAAAATTATCTTGTGTTAACCTTAGCAAAATTTAATCTTTCTGTACATAGTGAAATCGGGCTTAAGTCACAAGTGAAAATGAGAGTGGTAGTTTCAGGTGATTCCCCAGCAGATATTTGTCCACATCAGCACAGAAACCAGTGTGTTGCCCATCATGGATGGCAGCTTGTTCATCAGGAAGGGCTGAAAGGGCAGCTGGAACTGCTGGGCAGGATGGAGATGCATTGGCTGAGTCTAATATGGAATGACAGAATCAGAGAGTAGTTTGCGTCAGAAGGGAGCTTCAAAGGCCATCCAGTCCAACCCCCCTGCAGTGAGCAGGGACATCTTCAACTAGATCAGGTTGCTCAGAGCCCCATCCAACTTGACCTGGGATGTTTCCAGGGATGGGGCATCTACCACCTCTCTGGGCAACCTGGGCCAGGGTTTCACCACCCTCATGGTGAAAAATTTCTTCCTTAGCTCTAGTCTGAATCTGGCCTCTTTTACTTTAAAACCATCACCCCTTGTCCTGTCGCTATAGGCCCTGCTAAAAAGTTTGTCCCCATTTTTCTTATAAGCCCCTGTCAGTACTGAAAGGCTGCGATAAGGAGGGCTTCAGGTTGTGAGGGATGACTGAGGTGGAAGGTGGAAGGGACAGGGCTGTCAGGAGCATTGCTAGTTCTCAAATCTTCCTGTTTCATTGCAGGGTCTGAAGTTTGCCTGTAGCTTGGGACCAGTTTTGCTATAAATCCCAAAGCTCAAGCAGATTTTCAGCTCTGCTTTAGGCAAAATCTCCCTCTGCTCAGCTCTCTGACCTGCATTGTTCCCTCTTGGGAGAACAGTGGATGTTATAGGAAGGGCTCGGTTCACTCCTTTCTCCTCTCGGACTCTCACCTTTGTCATGGTGAAGAGGAGGCAGGAAGCTCTCTCGGAACGTCTGCCTTCCCTCCACCTCCTGTCTGCCTAATTCATTCCTGGAAGTCTGCTACAGCCCGGGATAGGGATGCCGAACTCCCAGAGGGCAGAGCTGAGCCCAAGGGAAGGAAGAGGAGTACAAATTACTGAGGAGAGGCTGAGCAGATGTGTGGATGGAGGGAGACCGCAGCAATACCAAAGCAGAAATGGGAAGAACAACATGGCCATGGGGGCCATGAGGCAGAGGGGCATGAGGAGAGTGCTCCCACAGCCCCAGAGGACCACCCTGGACTCGTACACATTGGAGATTCAAATAATCCAGACCAAAGCAAAGACCAAAGCAGACCAAAACGTGCAATGTCGTACTCATAAAAACATCTTCCGTAAATAAGAAGCCTGAGCGGGCTGGGGTTCTCGGAGCTGGCAGCGTTAGTGGTGCAGGGAGTGAGCAGGGGAGGGGACAGGTCAGGAGCCGGGGGCACGGCCGGCTGCCAGGGCAGCAGGGCAGGAGCAGGGCGCTGGCAGAAAGTCCTGCCATTCCGCTCAGAAAAGATTTTTCAAGCATTGATGTTTCCAAACGAGGAGGAGCTGACGGCTGCCCCCTGCAGCCCTCAAGTGCCTTGAAATCCCACCTTCCTTTACGACAAACAGGTGCCTTGCTTGGTTAGACCCCTTGAGTGGAAGCATCTGGAAGCTCCCAGTATTCACCCCAAATTCACCCTGCTTAAGACACCCAAGCAGGCAGATCTGTTCCTTTTGTACCCAGTCCCTCTTCCAAAGCGAGCGAGCGCAGCACATCGTTGGGCTGCGCTCCCATGCTTTGATGTGGGCTGAACTGTGTCTGGGAACCCATTGGGGAGGGATGTGCTCTTCTGTGGTCCAGCTCAGCTCCACTCCCTGTTTCAGGCCTCGGCTTCGACACAGGGACTGACTCCTGCTGTGTCTTGTGTTCTTGCCGTTCTCTCTGGCAGAGAAAAACCCTGCTCTGCTGGATTTGGCCCCTGAAGCAGCCGAGTGCCCTTAGCAGCAAGGCTCAGGCCTTATGGTAAAGCCCTGCACCCAGGTCTTCAGGCTCTTGAGCACGTCCCCTACCTCCCTGGGCACTGCATGGACTCAGCTGATCTTTTGGGCATCTTTTTTTGGAGGGGAGGGCAGCTGAGTTTGTTCTGGCCGGTTGGTAGCTCTGTGTCACTGCCTGAGCTCAGCAGTATCACAAACCCACTACTGATTACCTCTTCTGCTGTGGGAGCGAGAGAGGTCATGCCGGAGCACCGCGTACAAACTGGCGTGAAGGGAAGGATGTACAGCCACACTTCTAGTGTTTATTATCCTTTTTTTACATACGGATATAGAGAGGAGGCAAGCGAAAGAGGGTGGCAAAGCCGCTGGGGATCCAGGGACCTTCCACGACAAATGAGGCCCTGCTGCCTGAGTACCCACGGCGTGGGTGCTGCAGTGGCAGAAGGCCCCCATCTCTCAAATCGCAGAGATCCTTTGCTTCACCCAAAGGATCAAAGGATCGCAGACTAAGACCAAGTAAGGCGGAAGAGCAGCGCTGAAAAACGCTGCTTTTGGGTCAGAGCAATGCCCCTAGTTACGCGATAGTGCTGTCGGGTGGGAGAGCGCAGGCACAGGGAGCCCCTCGGTCCCAGCGATGCTTTCTGCCTTGTCTCTGAGAGCTAACTCTGCCGATCCTTGTGCAGCAGGGACGTCAGCGAGGGAGCTCGCCTTGTGACTGGAGCAGCTCCTGTGCGCTGAGCCCTGCAGGTTTCGTCTCCAGGCCCTGTGACTTTGGCGTGGCAAGAGATTAAGAAGGTAGAGTTGGGAGCGGGCTTGCAAGATGGCAGGTGCTGCCTAATTAATAGGGACAATTGTTAATAAACTAGACTTGATAATACTTTGCAGGGGTAGGAAGGGCTGATGAATGTAGAGCCCCTTGAAGACCTGTGAGTACCTCGAGTGCTGTTACGTGCATGGAGTGTTTCCAAGCGGGTTCGGTTCTCATTCCCAGCCTGCCCCGTGTGAGGGGCTGGGAGCTTGTTGTGTGTGTGCAGGCGCGCTGGCGTCGGGGGCTCCGGCAAGCTGTAACAATTCCCATTTAGGTTTGACCTTTTGCTGGATATTAAAGCCTTGCTGTGGCTCAGTGAGATGAACGCTGCAGCAAACACAATTCCTCAAGATGAAATATCTCTCTAGTGGGTAATTCCAGCCTCATTTGAGGGTTGTTGTTTGGGTTTTTTTTTCGTTCCCACTGAATCATTTATTCCTGGTGTCAGGAAGGTGCAGAATGACTTTCCCCACTGGCTTTCAGAGCTTCATTGATTCTTCAACTCCCACTCCTGCAAATCTGCTGGAACAGCAGCCCTTTGCCTCTCCAATTTTCCCAGGCGGGGAAGGGGAGGGTCTCAGGACTGGGGGAGCTTTTCAGTGAACCCATTCACGGTCTGGAGGAGATGCCGTCATATTTTAATCTCCATAGTCCAGTGGCAGTGTCATTTGATTTGTAGGTTTTTTGCCTTAAATGCCTTCTCAGCATTCAGCTGTCTGCATGGAGAAGGGGGAAACAGGACACATTAGAACTGGTGCTGAAAGCAAGTTTTGTGCTGCAAGGATGGGGAGTGGGGCATGATCCCAAGTCTTGGCTCACCCTGAACACCATTCAGACTGACACAGGTCCCTGCCTAACTGAGCAGCCTTCAGAAAGAAGAGGGGCAGGATGCATTACAGCAGCTCTCCCAGAACAGGGAAATAATGACAGATCCATGGTGGAAAGGGGAGCAGTGAGCAGGTTCATCTGCTACAGTCGGTGTGTATATGTGCATATATGTGTGCAGCACCTATGGGAATTCCTGAGATTGTACAGAGTGCTGGAGACCTTTGGCCCTTCCTGCTTTCTGGTTGTCTGTTGCAACTTAACTGGTTGCTCACGGTGCATAGGAATCTGGTCCATTCCCTTCAGCAAAGGAAAGCAATCTACTCCCAAAATATGCGTGGTGAACAAATTCAATCATTGCTTGTCTGCCAGACAGGAGTGACTGAACCCAGGCCTCTGCCTGTCATCATCAATCTATTTGCAGTCCTGTATCTGAGTTCACACTTCATGTTCTCCAGTGCAACTCCCTTCTCTGGGCTCCTGGGAGACATGGAAATGCTCTTCCTTCCGTGCGGGGGAGATGGAAGAAGAAGGTGCAATGGAGTGAGACCTGGAGAAAACAGGGTCCCAGAGCCCCGTAAGAACTCAGGAACCCAACCCAAAGAGGTGCCATCACATCGCTCTGTGATCCCTTCTGCGGACGGGAGCAGGCCTGAGCCACCGCTGCTTTGCACTTTGGTGTGGCACTGAGAGAGGTGAGGGAGCCACGTGGGTGTGAAACGCAGAGCACTGCTTGACCCCTCTCCCACAGGGGAGCAAATAGAGCAGGACAGCCACCACACACATTCACACCAAGGGCTGAATGGATGCCTTGTGTCCAGCAAAGCTCGTCTCCAGGAGCTTGCTACCAAGCTCCGTAGCTTTGATTTAAAAAGTTTCAAGCAGTCTGACTATGCCCCTTAGCGCTTACACAATTCCCCTGCCAAGTAATTGTAAATGTTTCCATTTGTTCTGCACTTGGCCCAGTTTCTCCTGTTTATTATCCTAAATGTGCCTAGGACATGACCCTGCTCCCCCTCCCCAGCAGGGCCTCCAATTCCACTTAATTTCTACTTCTTCCTGTGAACCACTGTAACATAAGCACCGTTCAAAGGACAGAAAAATAAAGCGAGATGGATGTTCACAGAGATGCTGTGCCCTCCTAGGGATCGGGCACAGTGCTCTGGGATCAGTGTTGGATGGGCTCAGGCAGATGTAAGAGCAGTAAGAAATGCAAAGGGACACTGCTGGGAGGCTGCAGGGTAGCTGGGGGTTGGAAAGTGATGGAGGATGCTCAGTGCTGGCAGATATTTAAGTCACTCTTTATTGCAGTGCTACACAGGAACAAAAGAGATCAATATTTATTAGTTGCAGAAAGCATAATTTTGCATGAAAAGCATCGATCAGCGTGTCAGCCGAGACAACGTCATTACATCTTCTTTATGATTTGCTCAACATCCCTATATGAATAAGGACATCGTTCCCCTAGACAGATAGAGCCAGGGCAGGCGAAGGGAGAGTTTAGCACAGTGCTGTGATTAGAGGGGAGCAAAGCAGGGGCTGCAGTAGTGTTTAGTGTCACAGGATGGGTTTAGGGGCTCTGGTTCTCTGCCTCATCATTCTGTGTGGTCAGTTTGCCACTGAGGTCTAAGTACCACCAAGAGAAATTCACTGCTTCAGAGTCAGGTCCTAATTTTTTAGTCTTTTTTTCCCAGTGAAATAAGCTGCTTGCCAGCTGGAGTCAGGGTGAAAGCTCTCCCCATAAGGCAGTATTGCACAATGACGGGCTTTATGGGATGTTTATACCATCCTTTAAGGCAACCCAGTGTATGTGGTGAGGATGCCTGTCAGTCCCAACTCTCCTCCAGTCATTCCGGTGCACATTGATGGACTCCAGCCCAATCTGACCAGTGGGCAGAGGTGTCTGGTGTCAGACCACAGGCCTGAGGAACCACATGCAGCCACCGAAGCTGTTTGTTCAACCTGAGCAGCGAGTTCGGTGGCTGGCCAGCCAGTCTGTGTGGGCAGGCTGGTGGGGCACGCATGGCCTGGGGAGCCTTGGACCTGCCAGACGGGCTGGCTCGCACCCAAGCTGGCCGGTGAGCCAAGGCGGGCAGGGGATGTGGGAAAGGGCTGTGGGCATTGCCATGCAGAGACTGGGAATGGCAGTGGCATGGAGGGGGCAGAGGAGCTCCGGGGCAGTGGGATGGAGAGGTGTTCGAGAGGATCTGGTGGAAGCAGGAAGATGAGGAAGGTGGAAGTTGTTGCAGTTTTACAGCTGGACACGAAGCCAAAGGGAGCAAGGTTCTGGAGCTCCACTGCATGTAGACAGCTGCTGCTAAAACCTCTCCTTGCTGTGGGTCCGGCACGGACCAGCTGCCATACAGCCAGTGCTAAAGAGGGGCTATAGCCCTCCCTGCCCCTGCGTGCCCCACAGCCCGTGCCCAAGCACACGGCAGCAGCAAGATCCCCTTATGCCTCTGCAAAAGCGGTTCAAATCCTGCCATTTCCAGTGCTGTGCTGGCCCCAGCAGAGATACAGAAGTACAAAAAATGGGCATGGAAACAGCAGGCCCTGTGGTTTTGCAGAACGCCTGAGTCAGGACTCCTGGGTCAGGATTCCCAGCAGTGCCATTGACTCCCTTAGGGTAAGCCACAAGTCAGCCACACGTACTGCAATTGCAGAACTCGGCTTCCACTTCAACACCAAAATAATCAGCTCCACAAGAACTCCTTGCTCCAGTCACTGGGGACGTAGTGACTTTTCAGAAAAGTCCTGCTGTAAAAGTCGTGATCGGAGCAAGCAGTTCCTCCACTCTCCAGCTCCGTGCTGGATGTGAACCAGGAAAGCGTGCCCTTGGCTTGCTAAAAAGATCCTGACCAGTTCACAGGCTGCTTGTGAGTCTTAATCTAGGTGTTTGTAGATAAAAGGTGTCATCAAATGAAGATGAGTGGCTCTGTCTGGCTATCTGAATGATGAATGAGGTGTTGTTCTATACAAGCTGAAGGGACCTCCATGTGCATCCTGAAATACAGTTTTTAAGACAGCTGTTTCTGCTTCCGCAGCCTCCCTAACCTGACAGCCCTCTTGTCAGCGAGAGATACCATTGAAGAGGTGGTACAGTCAGAAGGCTTGGTTTACAGGACATGGGCACCTACAACCCACCTGCATTATAGCTCCTGCTGCAGAGGTTTGTGGATCCGGTATCTCTGGTGTAGGAGGCAGGAGGTTGAGGGATCTCTTGAGCGTAGGAGCTCCGAACTGCAGCATGCTGTGCCTGTTGGGGTCTGGCATCAGCGTGTTGATCCCCAAAGAGCATGGGGTGACTGTAGCACAGCGGAGGTGAGACAGTGAGCCTGGGTAGGGCCCGAGGGTTGCGTCGCACCAAGAAGCATTGGGAAGATCTGAGTTTTCAGTCCTGCTTTTGCCCTGCCGGCTGCGATGCACAGAGCAGGCAGCTTTGCTGCGTGGAGTCTCAGCAAGAGAACCATTAATTTTGTATTAGGACATAAAAACTGTTTGAGCTGAACAGACCGATAAGTCCTTCCAGCCCAGTATCCTGTCTCCACCAGAAGCCAAGGCCGGATGCCTTAAAGGAAGGCATAAAAATCCCATAATGCCCATAATTGTGCAATACTACCCTATGGGGGGAGATTTCCCCCTGACCCCAGCTGGCAGGCAGCTTATACCCTGAAGCAGGAGAATCAATAGCTGTTAGGATTTTCATTTGAGCTAGTGTCACTGTGGATGCTGTTCTTACTCACATAAACGTCCGATCCCGTTGTGAAACTCTCTAATGCTGTTTGTTATACTGCTGTTTTGATATCCTGGTGAGGAGCTGATGTTCTCAGATTACGGTGTTCAGGATACGTTCTGGATGACCTGCTGCAGGCTGCTCTTAGGAGAGCAGAAGAGGAGCTTAGCCCCTTCCCCACCACCCTAGCCAGTCCCTGCCCCTTCTTGTGCTCTTTATTTAATATTAATTCTCCCCATGGCCCTGCTGTAGACTGACCATGGTGGGGAGGAGCAGCACTGAGCGTTCCCGTGTCTGTATTGGTTTTCAGCTCAGGTATTGCCCTACAGATAGCCGTGTACCAAAGACAAGTTTCTTTGCCTCTGGCATATTTGCAGGATATTCCTTAGAGAGGGATTGTGGGGCTAACAGGACACTGGTTGATCTATGGCCAAGTGTAAACTCCTTACCACTGCTTCAGGTGATGGAAGCACTTTCTTGTCTGGCAGTGCCTTGTCACTCTTTTTCTCCTTGGACATCCCAGCCAGACCTCCTGCTGTTAATGCCAGGAGAAGCTTGCCAGGGAGCTGAGCGGGTGGCGTATGACAGGGGCTGGAGCGGCTGGAGACCCGGACCGTGGCTCGCAGCGACATTTGGGAGGAGAGCTTGGCATGATTTCAACTCTAATGAGAACTTTTGGTTAGATTTTTCACCCAGGGAAGAAGACCCACTCCCAACTAGCCATCTTCAGGGTGAGATGCCCAACCCTCTTCCACTTGTCTGGCTTTCCCCAACCCCCACCAGCCCTGAGCATGGGAGAAGTTAAAAAGAAGACTACCCATGAAGGAGCGGCAAAGGTGTGTTTGCCTGCTGGCAAAACAGGAATGGGGAGCGAAGGCAGGAGAGCAGGTCTCATCATGTAGAACGGGGAGGAGGTGACACAACCCGCGATAATTGGACCATTAAATCTAGCAAAGGCACCGACACTTACACAATGTGGCTCAGGGAAACAAACGTTCTGTAGTAACAATAACTCTCCAATAGCAAGCAATAATAAGTATCTGCAATCATTTTTCTGCTGATCCAGTGCTTAATCCTGTTATTCAGGCTCCAGGTCAAATTGTCCTCAAACCGCGGTGCAGAGGCCAGATAGGTTTGCAGAGATGTGCAGGCGTGACTGAGAGGAAATTTTGGCTCAGAAATCCATTTGTAAATGTCTCTCAAATGTCCGCGTTTGTTTCCTGTGCCTCCTCTCTGCCAGCCTTTCTGCCCTCCAGAAATCTCTGCATCGGAGGGAAGCTTCCCAGTCCTCCTGGTGAAGCCCCCTTTATTCTCCCCCACATCTCCCTGTGAGGGTCACTTGCCAACTTACAAAGAATACCAGAACTGCCTGAGACGATCACAAAATTGGCTTAAAATCCTTATAGTTTACAAATCTGGCTTTAACTCTTTTTATTTATTGTAATCTTGGGGAGAAGGAGTTTAATCCTTTAGCTGCATTCTTGGACTTTTCAGCTGTGAGAGCTAAAAGTGCCATTTTTGCAATAACAAAAGCGGAATTTTGCATGCAGATGCAGGGCCCCAGGAGTGGAGGATTGAAGAACAAGACCCTGTTTCTGAAAGCTTCCCAGTACAGTCCGGGATCTTGGCAATCTGGGGCTTCCAGGGCCGATACCCATCCAGACAATATCTTTATAGATTCTTTATTGACCAGCTCTAATCCTGTGGAGCATATCAGACTCCGCTGGATTGTTGTTCATACTGTAAAGTACGGGCGCAAGGATTGACCAGGGCTGCTGAGATCTGATGTTGGGTTTGTGGCGCTGGGTGACCCTGGCCAGGGGCAAAGCCCAGGTCCCGTGCTTGGTGACCAGGTCCCATTTGGCACCGGCATGTTCGAGGGATGAACAGGCTCATAGCTGGGGTGCTGGCAGGAGTCCTACAGCTTGAGGCAGTCTTAGCTGGGATTAAGAGCAAAGACAAAGAGAATTTTACCTCTCTACTGGCTTGGTTTTTTCAACTCTTTTTTTCCAGCTGGGTAGAGGACATGGAAGAGCAGAGAAAAACCCTTTCTCAATCCCACGTCTGGCCAGACAGGGGGTTGCATAAAGCCACAGATGTTCCAGCTGTTCTGTTCAAGTGCAGATGACTTTGCTGGGTGTTGCTTCTCTCTTGGTTTAATCTGGGCTTTGGGCTACCAGGCTGTGGTAGAAAAATGACTTACAAATGTTAGCCATGTGTTTTCTTGGCCTGACAGCTGCACGACACCCAGGACTGACCAGAGCTGGTAAGAGGTGTCCCTTTTTCCTTTAGAGTTAGCAATTCAGCATGCAGATGATATTTCTCCCACAGCAGCGTCCTTCCTGAATAGCTCAGTGCCCCTGAATTGGAGTGAATGATGCTAGCGTGTGAGAACACCTACTATATTTTTAGTCTGTCTTTAACGGTGGGATGTGCCTCCTTTCATCTGTAGGTATAGTCCCAGCTCACTGTTCCTGTATTCCTTCTGAATCGGCTTCACCGCTTCTCTTGCACGACCACATAGGTCCTGATAACAGGACAGAAACAGATGCTAGGCTGTGTGGCACGGGTGTTGTGAGCCACCGGGCTCAGGCCTGGGGATGGTGTGTGGCTGCAGTCTCCTTGATGCAAGGTGAGCTGGTCACGAAAAGTTCGTGACTCCCTGCAACTCATTCCCTCCCTGGGGCCATCTGAGCTCAATTATGACTTTCCAGAGACATCTAGAGAGGGGACATGCCTGGGATATATTTGTTTTCCTCTTCTTTCTCTTTGATGTCTCTTCCCTAATCGTGGGAGACTTCTGCAGCTTGGGGTTGACCTTCTCTGCCTGGGCTGGACCAGTGCTCCCTTGGTGAGTAGGTATTAACGGCAGAGGAGGGCAGGACCTGTGATAACTCAGTCTGGCAGCCCCAGCCCCGTCAGCACCAATGTGATGGAATGGTCTTTGGAGACCCAAAGAGCTTCAGTCAGCACTTCTTGCTGAAAAAGGGTTGGTGTAAAAGGAGCAAAGGAAAGTAACCATACAAAGCCCTGAAAACCTGAGGGAGGGGCAGAAAATGTGACATTTTAAGAGAAAGGTCAAGGTGATGCCATCCCGGTAATCAGTGCTGGCATTACTAAATCTGGACTTGATCCTGCTCTTCCTACCGATGAAACTCCCACTGGTGTTCGTGTCTGAAGGCGTAATGCTTTGTTAAACATGTGTGTTGGGAGCAGGGAAGTCCCAAACGTCGCTGTCGCATGCACTCAGCTCTGCTGAGGAACCCCTTAGGAGGAAGGGGTCTCTAGGCAGTGCAGGTGGCAGTGGTGCCTTGTGACACCTGCCTGGCTTCACAGCTTGTCCCTGCAGCTGCAGGCAAGCCCTGACCTCTGCCCGGCTGGAGCACCCCAGACCCAGAGACCTGTGGTTTTTCCTTTGGGAGGGTGTGACTGAGCAGAGGCTTGCTAGCAGCAGTGTGGTTTCATTATAACAATGGAATAAAAGAAGGGAAATGGATTTTCCCTCTGCCAAAGATTTATACGCATCTGTCTCGCCCAGACCATCTCACCGCTTCTCCGAGCCCCAGGCAGACTTCTGAGAGCTGACTGCGGCTCGGTTTCCTGCAGCTTAAGATGCTGCCCCGTAGCAATTAGTTGGGCTTTGGGTTCCCCGAGCACAGACTTTGGACTTTGTGGCCAAAGCACAGCGTGGAGCATGTTCTGCGGTGGCGCAGCATCAATGCAGAAACCTCGTTCTTTGTTCTTTCAGCGATGGTGGTAGTGATGTCAAGGTACCATCCTGCGTATGGTTTTCATCACCCTCCTATTAAGCTAAGCCAGCTTGTTAACACTGCACAACATCCCAGGACCCAGATTTCTAAAACAGATCAGCTGCTCTTGCTGCGACATGCAGTGGCAAGGAGCAGTGGTGTGTTGCAAAATGATTATTTCCCCATGCATAACCAGCCTGAAGTTATGCCAGGGAACTTTAGAGGTAGGAAGCACCTTTAGTTTGTGTATTTCTGTATCCCCTACACAGCGATGAGACAACTTGGTGTCCAGGAAGGTTACCTCAGCACGTGGCCTCCGCAGCTCTGAGTTTGGACACCTTGTCACCATTGCCCATCTGGAGGTCAGTGATCTGTCACTGCTTCGTACACATGCACACTCTTGAGGTGCCTTAGAGGGATCTCAGCTACCTGTGTCGCTGTCTTTATGTTGCCTGCACCCCCAGCCCAGACTCCTCTCCCCTTCCCCGGGCTGGAGGGGCTTTGGTGAGGGGCTGGGATTGCAGCGGGCTGGGCGAGTGAACCACTTCAGCCATTGCACTGGAGTTGGCTCTGCTGAAATATTTTCTGCCACTGATTCTTACCAGTCTTGTGGCATCCCCAAATGAGGCACAGGGGATTACAAAGCAGTCAGCTTTCATTTAAAGCCTGACCTTGGCATCAGGCTGTTAGCATGGCAAGGAAGAGAGATGAGTTCGCTGGCAGCCTGCCTGTGTGTGGCAAGGGCTCTTTAAAGCCTCAAAGGATGCATTAGTTTGATGTCAGAGGCTTTGTTTGTGGCATTCCCCAGAATAATCATCCTCCCCCTGTGTCTGTGTGTGTATGTACACGTACCTCCTCCCTGTCTGAATCTCTGATGCTCCCCCATCCTGTGTCCGAAGAGCTTGGTTAGACAGCATGGATAACTCCAGTGAGACAGATGGAGATGGATCCAGGCCTCTGTGGGGACAGCTGCGTCCCTGGCAGTCCCCTCTGGTCATGCACCTGTTAGGAGCTATACTTAGCATGGGAAAACTTTCCAGAAAAGAGAAAGCAGCGGAGAAGTGGGGAGGCAGAAAGGCTGAGAGCTTCGCCTCATTCTCCCTAGCCGGTCCTGAAGCTCCAAAAATGCCTCTCAGTGATAGCATCCAAAAATGACAATCAGGTGAAAAGCAGGCAGTGTACCAAGGCGTGCTGGCACTGTTCAGAGACAGCCTGAGCGAGTGACAGCTTCATAACTCCTGGGTGAACTGCCAGGAAGCCTGGTGTGTTTGTCCTGACAGGCCCCAGTGGTCCAGATCATTCGGCAACTGCCATATGGGAACTCTGGTAGGTACCGAGTGAGGCACGTGCTGGGGGGTCACAAGTTGAGCCTTCACTGTTGCAAGATGTGAAGCAGTGCAGACTCCCGTGTCCGTCACGTATCACCCAGGACTATTGCAGTACCTCTAACGCTCCCCAATTCAAGCAACCCCCGATCCTAAAGCACTCGGCAAGCTGTCTGCCTGTGCTCCAACCTGTCTGCCACGTTTAGAGCCATTCATCCGCCTGTCCATCATCTCTGTGCGAGGCCACCTACCCGTAGAGCTCGTGTGGAATGAATGGGGGAGGAAATCCTCCTCCTTTTGGCGCTGTGCAAGGTTTTCTGTGAGGAGACGGGAGGTTTTTCAGCTCTTCTTTTCATAAATGAAGAACCTGAAGTTAGGTGCCCACGGTCGGATTAAATTAAATGTGCTTTGCCGCCTGCTGCCCCCCTTCCTGCAGCAGAGGCTCCCCGGGAGCCTTGCAAGGAGGCAAACTGAGCCCTGGTGTCTTGCCTGAGTAGAGGCAGCAGATCCAGGTAGGTTTAGAGGCCATGTTTTCTTCTATATCCTTTTCCTTTGATAAGTGATGAGCTGCATTTTCACCACACAAAACTGCCGTTGGCACAGGAGGTGCCCTATGGCCATCTCTGCTGTGTCCCTCGCGGCGTACAGCAGTGGCTGCACCCTCGCTAGACCACCTCTCATCTTCCTCCCTGGGGAGGAACTCCTGAGCTCCTTCTCTGGAGAGAGTCTCCTGCCCGGGGCTCCAGCTGGTGAAGACTGAAACTCTATCAGTGCTTCGTAACTGCAGGAAGCTTCGAATGAATGAGAATCCAGCAGCTCTCAAATGCCTTCCAGAGCCGTCCCGCGGCAGGACCCGGCTCCCGGCGCTGCTAACAGGTGGCATTGCCTCCCTGGAAGGACACTCGGCTCCACTTCCAGCTGCTCTCCCGCTATGCCTGTCCGCACGCCCTCTCTAATACCTGCATGCCGCTCATGCAGTTAGCGTTTCAGTATTTATGGCCACCTGGGCTGTTGCTTAGCGGGGGGATTTGCTGTACTTAGATGAAAAATGCAACAGGAACTTTAAACTGCTCTGTGGCTAAATTGAGTTCAGTTTTCCAGTCCCTGCAGCTCTCAGCTATCCTCCTCTGCCCTGTTGCCGTGCCCTTGTAGCAAGAAGCAAGAAAACTATTGTTGCATTTAGGACCCACCAAGCACTAATGAGTTTTACTAAACATCTTCCCTCAACGCTCTTCTTAGCCAATGTTTCCCCAGCTTCGGGAGGAAGATCTGGGTGTGAAACCAAGAAAGGGAGAGGGAGTACAGTGGATCGTGAGGATATCCACAACATCTCCAGCTGATAGGATAAAGCCATAATATTCCTAGCTGCCTTGTCGGGATTTTTTGTGGTGCTGGAACAATTCGCATTTACACACCTGTGCAGAAGATGTGAATAGGGGCATCTTACCATCTCCAGGTGCTCGAGCCCTGCTGGTACCGGTGCCCGCTGTGCCAGCTCTGATGCCACAAGGTTGGGTTTTGTACCATCGGAAGTGGGGAAATGCTCGTCTCCTTTCAGTGGCCGCTTGCAGCTTCTTCGTCTTAAGACTGGGAAAATCCTTCTGACATTTCCCAACTTTTCCCTGGGGCGTTAGGAAGAGATACGTAGGGAGAGTCATGCCTGTTTCTGCACGTGAGCAGGAGAAACGGGAGATCGTTCCTAATCTCGGTCATGGAGATGGGTTGAATGAAACTGGTAAGCGTAGGATAACTGGGTAATCTGTATGTTACTTGCAAGGTGCTTAACTTCTCTTCATGTATGCTATGGAGGCTTTCCTGGAACCAGAGGCAGTAGCCAACATAAATTGCTTCTGTCAATGTGCTTTATTGGACTGCATCAAAGCAGAATCGATAGAGAGTTAAAAAAAAACCCCAAAAACGGGCTTACTAAGCCCGACTAAGTCATAAACAGATTAGAGTGCTGTGGAGGTCAGGTTTCAGCTGGCATTCATGAAAATAGGGGGGTTCTGGCGTTGTCAGAGGGTGATTCATTGCACCGGAATATTTCAGGGGAGGAGAATCGTACAGGAGTTGTTAACGCACTGCTGCAAAGAGAGAGGCTCCTTTTGTGTCAGGTTTCTGCCTCCGAGTTTGCTGTCACAGATTTGTACTGATATCATTTATATCAGTGAAAGTTATCTGTTTCTAGTTAACCCAGATGAAAGCCCAAGTGTGGTTATTGCATTCTAAGGTTGCTGGAACTTGTTAATTATTTAGAATAATAAAGTCAGTCAAATTAATTCACTCCTAAAGTTGAGCTTATTTGCATTGGCTTGTCTTTTTTTGTAACAGATCTCTCTGCGGGCTTATGTTTGTGTAAGCTTTTTGTATGTGCTTGTGAGTCTTTATGTGCATATGTAATTTCCTTCACTCAAAGAGGCTGAGCTGGATTTAAATGTTATACAAGAAAAATAGTTTCTCCCTGCCTGTGAATATATTCAGTGAAGGTCCACCCTAAAGTGAAGCTGAATAGCTAAGGTATAAATCCATGGGGAAAAAAATGGGGTTTGTAATGGAAATGCTCCCTTGTCTTAAATTATAGCTAGGCATATGTGAAGCTGAAATTCATGCTGCAGCATCCAGACGGTGCCTCAAGCTGGCCGCACATTCCCAGAAATAAAGAAAAATACCACAGCCTACCTGCAAAATGACCTTTCTCCTAACACTGACTTGCACCTCAGAAGCTTTTGTGCTGTAAGAGGCCGGGTAAGATACATGAAGTGACAGATTGCTACTGACAGTGAAAGGCTCTTTCAGCTGCATTTCTCTACAGCCACAGCGATATATCCAGGGGCTTGTTAGAGGAACAACAGCACCAGCCAATAACCAGTTGGTCTGAGCCCTAGAGATAGACCGTATGTCCCACACTCTGTTTCCTAATCTGCGAATGTAGAGTAAATTCAGCTGCCGTATCACTTCTCTCCCTGCAAGTTATATAGCAAGGAAACACACCCGTGTATTTATCTATGGCACTGCCTGTATCTGTAAATAACAATGTTTGTATTTGTGCATGCGTGTGTGTGCATATTTATGTGTCTATGTCTTTATTATGGGTGAGGCTGGTTGTAGAGCAGTCCAAAAAAATGGAAAACCTTTTGTGCAAATCATGCTTTCTTGGAGGAAAGGAGAGCCGGGAGACCAGGGGTGATGAATTGGCCCTCAGCCGCGATGAAAAACTTTTTTTTTTAAAGGCAAAACTATTTCAGGGAAAGGGTGTCCAAAAAAAGTCCAATTTCAGGAGGTAACTCAATTGGATTTCTGGTTCCTGGCTGCCTGCCTGGAGGGCCTCTTGTCACTTCTCCTTTCTTCCAACAAGGCAGAAGGAGGAATTGACAGCAGCCTTCCCGCCAGGCTGTTAGAGAAGCAGGGAAGCCAGATGCTTTGCCTCCCTGCTCCCTCCCTCCTCTGCAGCCCAAGAGCCAGAGAGTTAAGTTGCTTAACTTTTCCGTCGTTGCTCTCCAGTGTTCCTGGTCTGACCCAGCGGGGATACTGAGGAATGAAACAGTGCCTGGTAGTCAGCAGAGTTCTGCGTGTGCACACAAAAGGGTTCCTAACTATTGAGGGATAGGAGCGTGCGCGTCGCACAGTAAAGTATCATTATGCTTTTGTATAGAAAAGTAAAATTATACTTTTGTACGGGAAGTTTATGCAGAGAGGCACACTGGTGGAAATGAGCCTCTCCCTGACAGCGAAAACAGGGCAAAGAGTGGTACAATGTGATTTCAGAGCTTCCATTCCAAAGTCTTCTAAACTCACTCTCAGCCTGTGCTATTTGTGTAACCGCATATAGGTTCCGTTGTAGCTGATGATAGCTAAGATATTCTTACAATTTCTTCTCCAAGGCCGGTATGCTCAGGCCCTCTCTTTTCTTCTTTGTATAGGATTATAGTCTTTAGATGTTAAGAACTGCAAGGAGGTTTCCATCGCTGTGGAATTAACATTTCTATACGCATCATTTAACTAGATAATTTGCTGACTCTAAAATTTTTGTGTAATCAAATTGGTAGGCTGTTTTATCATTCTTAAGTGGTAGTTAAAAGAATGTGGAGAATGGACGCCTTTCTTTAGATCCAGGGCAGTAGCAGGGTAAGGTTGTCTAATGCGGTTTTTTGAGACAGGACCTGCTCCGAGTCAGGGGTTGTGCATTTCCCAGCACACACGACCCACGGAGCTCTTGCCCTCCCTTTCCAGTCTGCCAACAACCACAAAATGGGGTGACAAATTGGTAGTGGATGGCCAGGAAATGGCACCCTCTCCCTCCCCAAGCTTGTCTCATTGCAAAAAGCTCCAAATGCCAGTTGAGTTGAGAACCCTTCTCCTTTCTCTGCTCGGCTCATCTGTACTGAAACTGGCAGTCTGCGGGCGAGTGTCTCTGCAACCTGTTGGCCCTGCCACAGGTCATCCAGACATCTTGAAAAGCAGTGAAACCATAGCGTTTCCTTAAGTTACATACTGTCCTTTTCTCCTCTTCTGTGCTGCTTTATGTCTTCTCTATACCCAGAAGTTGTATCACGGTCTATCCAGAGTGTGCTTGTACGCTCCTTCCTCCTGCCACCAGTGCCTCGGTCCCTCTGCTACCTTCCCCGGGCGCAGAGAATCGTGATGGAGCGGGCGTTCCTCCTCGTTTTGGCATGCATTGCTGCTTGTGCCAACTCAGACAGGAATGAACATCAGCCTAGGGCAAACCATGAACATTTGTAGCCTGCAGCAAGGCAAAAAGTGTTGCCCAGAACAGCCTTTGGAAATATTTTAATTACCCCCGGTTGAACTGGCAATCAACTAACTTGAGGTAAAGATCACAAGTGGAGACAAAGTCTAAGGGGAATTTTATGCTCGGAGTCAAATTTCAGCAACAGTTTTGAAGCATTTCTAATTGGTGTGGGGTAACAGCCAGCTCCAAACATCCCCAAATCAAAACAGTTCATGGAAAGCAAATCACAGTCATGCAACTCCAGCACAGTATTGTGAGGTGGATGAACACAGGCCTTGTAGAAGAATCAGCCTAACCACCGAGGTCCTTCTGAGCAGCTTTATAGTCAGAAGACTTCTTTAATGGACTGTAAATGAAAAAATTAATGTTACTTTTTGTTTTTCCAGACTTGCCAGTGAAAGAAGAGCTTGCATCTGCCTGACTGCTTTCAGATCAAGTCATCTTTGCCAGCCAAAGCAGATTCTCCTTGCTTGCTTCCAAGAGGTGGAAGCTTCCAAGCTTAAACAACTGGTCTCAGAGTGGGGTGTCTCTACAGTCTTAGCCATGTCTTAGCCATGAAGAGAGGTGATTATTTCTCCCAAATAGTTCAGTTTCCCATAACGAAATGGGAAAAATCTCTCACACGCAGAGAAGCATGCACCTTCCTCTGTTCTGTCGACACGTGCTGCTACAAAGATTTATTTCAGTAATAAGGTCTTTGCAGTGAAACTTAACAAAAGTGAGGGAGCAAGTTTATTAATTATATATTTTACAGTTAATGAAAGATAATATTTAACAGAAGTAATTGCGGGCATCTACCTTGATGGCACAAGTCATTTTCAGTAATAAACGGTTTGTGTGTCCCTTTGTTGGACTGATCAGTTACAGAGACAAATCCTGCCTCGTGCTAAGCCCCTCTTATCTCTTTCCATTTGCAGGAGATGAAATGTTCTCCTGTTCAGCATACACGGAGGAGAGTGGAGCAGAGCTGCTATCTCCGTAACACTAAAACTACAGTGAAATCTGAATTCTTTGTTTGTGTTTCATTGCCTGCTTTGAGGAAAACAGTGATCATGAGATCAGACATCAGCCTCAGGGTGAGTATAGATACCACCCACACCAGCTCTACCAACACGCTGCAATCTATATCTGGTTTTCTCCATTCTTGTCTATCCCTTGCAGCCCTGCTGCAGGCTCCGGTAGGCATAAAAGCCTTGTTCTACAGGACTCAGGTATTTCACCCCTCAAGCTGCTTCTAAGCAGCCTCTTCCATTTCTGCTGGAATATTATAGGAGCACTTGTCACTCAGCTTGCGTTCAAGCCATTTTCAAAACCTGGTCATGGATACACATTAGCTGTCCATGTAGTAACTTGACAGGTTGTCAGAGCATATGCCCCTTTAGTATCTGATACAAAAGGGTGACTGGGTGTCTTCTTGTACGCTCTGACATTTGTAGAGTGGGAGAGTTTATTTTGCAGAGTGGGGAAGTTTATTTGGCAGTATGACTGATATTTTTTCTATGCTCCTAACACCTTTCAAGCAGGTTGGTAGATTCTGCCTCAGGTAGGTGTCCATCTCCCATCATCTTTCTGCTACCTGAGGTACACTACAGAGCCTGTGACACACAGTTGAGTGATTTTTATTCCCTCCACTTGAGGGAAGTATCTTACAACATTTTACGCTGGTCCACTGTGATTGACTCATGCCACCTATTTCTGAAATGTAGCCAACAAGGTAAGAGAAGATTTGGAAAAGCATCCAGATCAATTTAGGACAGGAAGTAAAATCAAAAGTTGGATAAAACATTGTAAACAGACAAACCCAGTGTGCCCGCTAAACACGGAGCCATCCTTGTGTGACAATGTGGCATTCCTTCCTTCTTTCATTTTTTTTTTCCTTTAAAAACTGTTGGTGCAGTTGGTGGGTTCTTCCCATGGGGTTCACTGCAAATGAACTGTGACAGGTGAAGCCATTAGCTCTAATAGCTATGCACACCTCAAGACAACAGTCCTTCACAGGTAAAGAGGTTGATGGGAACTTTTCAAGGAGGTGTTTTATCTAACGGCGTGCCACAGGGATCGGGGTTAGGTCCAGTCTTCTTTAGTGTCTTCATTAATGAGCTGGAAGAGAGGTAAGCGGCATGTTAATGACATCTAAGATGAAACGAGAGAACAATGCAGAGGGCTGGGGGAGGTCACTGGTGCCAGTCCACCAGGAATGAGTAGGGCTGGGTTGTGTCTGCTGTAGGCTTTCAGTCTGGCTTCACGTTGGCCTGATTTTGTAAGTAAAATGCAGAGACGTGGTCCTGAGTCTGGGCAACCAGAGCAGTGGGTTGGGCATTTGTAAGGGCATCTGTTAAGCTGTAGTGCTGGCTGCTCTGCTTTAAAACACAGGTTTTCTGCAGACCCATTTTGTAAATATTTAAATGCACGAGTAGCGGAACCAGCAAGTCTGGGTGGAGATCTATGAGCGTGGAGGGAAGCAGAGTGTGTGTGAGTTGCGTGTCTCTCTCTCACGTGTCAGTACTCGCATGTACACGTCTTCCAATACCTTCCAGAGAGATTTTCATCCAAAGAGCTCTGACAGCCTTTCAGGCATCAATCACACAAACGCCGCAAAAATCCTGCAAGGTCAGGAAGTGTTATCAGGTGGGGGAGAAGCCTGTGTCTCTGCCTTGTTCCTGAGAGGAACAATTTGCGTCTGAACAGAGAGGTGAACAGAGGGCTAGTGACTCCTGCAAGAGTGTGTGTTCGCTGCAGTCAGAGCTTTCCCGATTCCTAGAGCCAGGGATGGGAGTCAGGTCTCCTGAACCCCTGTTCTCTGCCTTGACCACTAGAAACACTTCCTCCCCACAGAAGCCTCACCATGAAACCACCCGTAGGAGAACGGCTTTGTTGTTTGGCAGGGAGAGCACAGGCTCTGCTCTACTCAATCCACAGGCGCATTTTTGGGGTTGCATGTTTACTAAAATCTTGGCTTTGCTGGTCTGGAGAGAATAAAAGTTGATTGTTCACCAGCCAGAGATCAGCGTCTCCCTGCCTGTACGTGTAAATATCTCTGTACAGCCATACCAGGCCATAGGGAATGTTTGTGGTGCAGCAGCCTGCTTCTATTAGAAGCCTTGTCTCCCTTCTGTGGTAAACACGTCTCCTGTTACCTGTTCTCACTGAAGCTTTTCTGGCTTTTCCTATCCTTCACTTGGCTACTTTGGCTTCAGGGCCTCATGATAGCTGGATTGATTTATTTATTTAATAATAAAACTTAAAGAACTGGTTGTTTTCCAGATTGCTCCGTCACAGGCACTGGCTGTCTCTGAGGAGCCGGGTCATGATGGGGTTAGCATGGAGGAAAGCTGGGCTGCTTGGTGTGAGCCTCAGCTCTGCCAACCCCGCTGTTCCTTCTGCCTCTCAGCCTTCTCCCAGTAACCCCCCTCCTCCTGAACTGGTCAGGGTGTCCAGACTTTGCCAGTTCCGTCTCTTGCCAGGATGTTGCAGGGATCATGTAAAAGGGGATTCACAAAGGGATGCTTGTGGAAGCGAACTCTTGGTTGGAGATGTCAGAAGGAAGATAGGAAGGAGGAAAAGGCCTTACTCTGGCAGAAGTAAAGGGAAAGACTGGGTGAGGCTGGAGAGCTTCAGTGGCCTTATCCCATCTTCTGTGAGGGACAGTGACATCCTCCCCATAGAGCTTTGCAGTGTTGCCTGTTTATTCGCATGGCCGGGAAGGAATTGCACTCTTTTGGACGATGAATTAGTAAGTGTTTTAAAACAAAAGACAGAGATCTGTACTCTGGATCTCAACCTGAGGCATTGGCTGTTCATAATCCGAAGGCAATCAACTCCTGGCTGGTGTGGGAAAGGGTTCCCCCACCCCACACCTTCACACATGGTACCGACAGGTCTAATGGGCCATTTTGCTGCTTTTGGAGACTTGATTTTATTCAGCTTCCTAAAATCTTGAGGTTCTGCATTATCTGCATGACAGCACTGCTTTGAGCAGAAGTCAGTCGAACTGGTTCGTCACTAATGCTTTCCTGTCTGTCGGTTTTACAGCTGGATAATAAAACCCGCTTCCCATCGCTCTCTGACCTTGGTTTTGCAGAGCCTTCAGGTGCATCTTAAAGACTTCATGTTTCAAGAGGCAGGAGTCTGTCACAGCTGAAGCTCTGTGCCTCGGGTGTTTCGTTTCCCTGAAGGTTTGGCCCTTCACGCTGTTTCTGCCCATACAACTGATAACACTGAGATTGTTTTATGCAACAGCAACAGAATGAAGAAAGCAGAGGCAATCAGGACCCAAAATAATTATGTTTATCATCTATAATCATCACACAGGGTCTAACAGCACATAAGCACTTCTAGCAGGCTGCTTTCAGGAACACAGAATGCAGCCAGTATTGTTAGAGGATTCACGGATTATTTAAAAGGATACTAGCCAGCCGCTGAACAGTGCAGCAGGGGATTCTCTGGACTGCAAGAGCACTTATTTATTATATATGTAGAAAACAAGGGCATATCCACGAACCCATCTCTGTGCGAGTGTTGATGGGTGTAGTTTCCAGAGTCAGGCTGCGGAAGTAACAGCTCAGCCCCTTTCTGACTGATCCCAGGGATTTGGAAGGTATAATCTGGAAGAGCCTACAGCTGCTCGAACCCCTCTCCATGGAAGGGATTATTCCAAGGGAACTCTCTGATGTTTCCCCTTGTGGCCCTGTCTGCTCCTCCCTAGTTTCACGCCAGTCCTGAAATACATAACCCTGAACAAGGACTGAGTTAGAACTGAGTTCCCCGTTGGCAGAACTATCCTCCACCACTGCTGCACAGTCTGAGGGTGCGGGGCTAGAAATGTCCAAGCAAATTCAAGTGATCTCAGCTCAGAAGAGGTCTCTGAAAACATTTGCAAGCAACAAAACCCAACATTCTTCAACCCATATCCTTGCAGCTTAGTCTTCTCTCTCCTCGTGCTGCACTGTTAGGGAGAGCCAAGCTTTGCAGCAAGGGAGAAAGGGCCAGAGAAAGTCTTGGCCAAAATGAGTACAGTGAATCACTGCATTTAGCCATTTGGTGGAAGGTCTTAGTCTGATTGGAAGTAAAAGTCTTAAAGCTGAGAGCACAGGAAGAGTTAAAGCCAGATTTGTATGTGTAGTGGAATTAGTTGGAATCCCATCAAAAGCCCATGACACTTCATCTCTTCAGCAAAACATCTGAGATGCTGCACGTTTACTCACTCTGATGTTCTGGGTTATAAAGTGGCTGTCTAAAACCCGTGTTTTCCATGATGATCTCCAGATGAGGATGTGAAATCCCTCCTTACAGGACACCAATCCTGAGGTGTCTCTGTGTGTAATGGAGAGATATTTCTCATCCCCTCAGTATCTGTCAATGAGAACTGGTGTTTCTCCTGCAGACACCACCCCACTGCCAAGAACTCTACTTTAGTAAGGTTCTGATAAACTACTTTCAAACCTGGAAGGGTTTTTTTTTAGAGCTAAACAATGATGTAAGTGCATTTTTACTAAAATTCAATGCAAACCAATCAGCATTTCACTCCAGCACTTCAGTTTTCCTGCAGATTGTTTTTCCAGGGGCACCCTTCTTCTGGCTTATCTGCAAGACTGTGGGAATGCTGTCCAGGCAGGAGCTGTTCTCCTGTATCTAAAGGGCAAACAGCATAGGGACTGAGCCAGATACTTCTGTTGTGTGGGTATCTCATGCCAGTGAACCGAGGAGGAGAGCTGAGCTCCACGGTGTGCTCCGTGCCTGGTCAGAAGAGCCCTGCTGTTAACTATGCAAGTGAGATTCTGCCTGCTATTCCAGGGATATATAATCCTACAGTCAGAGGATAATGTTGGGTGGAAGGAAACTCAGGGAGTCTTCAGCCTCCCTCCTCAAAGCACAGCCAGATTCGAAGCCAGGTCCAGTTGGGCTGGACATCATCCAGTCAATTTTTGTCTCTCTTACCTTCAACGACAGGGATTGTTTCACCTCTCTGGCACCCTGTCCAGGATAATTGGGCTTTCCTGAAGCTGAGTGTTCAGTAGCCGAGTGTGAAATCTTTTCCAAAATCTTTGCCCTTTTCTGTGGTAGGAGAGGTTCTGCTTGCAAAGCAGGTTTATCACTAACTTAACACCCACTGGATTTCCCCTATGCTCTTAAAGCTCCTCGAGCCTTTTCATGGACTTTTCTAAGTGCAGAGGAAGGACAATGCTCGCTCGCATCCCAGTGTGTACCCAGGGTGGCTGTTCTGTTACTGGCACAGAGTACTTGGGGCCAGCCTAGACCCTTGGATCCCCTGGCCCAGCTGGTGAAAGGAAGATGAAACTATGGGAGTCATTGGTTTTGCGTTGGTGAGTAGAAGTAGAGTCATGTTCTGAAACAAATTTTGGGGTAGGATCTCCTTGGCTGAGGATGAAGGTTGGGTCCTGTGGGTCACCCCACAGGGCTTGAAGGATGCTGCTTGCTGGAATGGGGAGGTTCTGGAGCAGTGGGGCGAAACCTCTGGATCTTTATGTTTCAGCTCAACCAGTCTAGGAAGAGAGTGGGACCTGTATAGCAAGGGGCCTGAGTGTCCTTCCCATGGTCCTTCAGAGGAAGAAATGGAACAGAAGAGGAAGATGCCGAACCAGTGATGCAGCCGGGGGAGCTCCCAGACCTCAGCATGAGAGCTGCAAAATGAAGCTTTGTGATACGGAACTGTACAAGGAGGAGACTTGTCCCAGAGAGCTCCCTACCAAAGCGTGAGACTGGTGGAGGTGAACAGAGGAGCAGTGAAGTGATTCTGACTGTGATCTTGGTGCTGCGCTGTCAAAATTGTTGTAGGAATCACAGCGAAAGAAGATTTTGAAGAAGACAAGTAAGACGCTTTGTGGGTGTTTTTCCCTTCTAGAAGCATGAATAAAGAAAAGCACGACTGTGCTTCCTTGAAAATCTGGTGGGTGGACTGGTGCTATGAGCTGATAGAAGATGAGAGCTGATTCCTTCATAATGAATGAAAGATGACAGATGAGGAAAGGCAAGGAAAGGTCTTCAGCACTAGTATAATTAACTTACTTCTGAGAACATTGAGATGAGCTTTTTTCCTAATATGAAAGAGAAAAGAGCGGATATTTGACTTGAGAGTGATGGGATAATGGGAATTGTAGAGGTGAATTTGGTTGGTCCTCTGTTCCTGAGACACTTGAAGCAAAGACCCTGCACCATCTTCAAGAGCAGAGAGAGAGGATGGCCTCCCTGGTCTTAGGTAGGCTGCACGGGGCTGGTCTGCCTCCTCCTAGCTTCATCAGTGGACCTGAGCTCTTGTTTTGGAAGAGGAGGTGAAGAGGCAGTCCCCCTTCAGACCAATAATGACTTCACACCCCTACTTTTTCCCCACAAGCCTTTTCTCTTGCACATTAACAAGTTTGACCCTACTTCATTCTGCTTCAGTAATTGTGCTTTTAATTATGCTCTGTGTCTTTGACCATCTGTTTTGCTTTTTTCAGAATCTGTTTCAGTTCTGATATCCCCTTTTGAGATGAAGGGACCACAAGTGCATGCAGTATCCAAGGTGTGGGTGAATCATAGATTTTTCTGTTCTGTTCATTTTTTGGGGTTTTTTTTCTTTCCAAATGACTCATACCACTCGATCTCTTTCTTGATGGTTACTGAGCGTTAAGTTGACATTTTCATGGAACTGACAGCTTTATGTGGAAAAATGAGGGCCTACCGAGAGGAGTGAAAATGATGTCTGTTGGAGAGGAAAATCCTGATCCTTTCAAGACAAGATTGTTTGGACAAGGAATATCACAGGAATCTGAAAGGAGATGTTACAGTAGCTCCCAGGATGGAGGCCACCTGGGAGAGGGGCCAACATGAAGTTGATGGTGTCAGGAAGATGCTGTAACTACATAAGACATAAAAGAGCAAGCATGGCAGACGTCCTCTTTGAGCAAGACTACAAAGGAGAGGAAAATCAAGCCAGGAGAGGGAGCTGGAAAGGCTCCAGCTTGAACGGAGGAGATGGGAAGCAGCAAAATGAAAGGTTAGTGACGCAGAGAGCTTGTTAGGAAGACAGGGCAAGTGCAGGTTTGGGCAGAGGATGTACAGCAACATCTATGAGGGGGTTATATTCAGGGGTTGCAATAAAGTGGGCTGCACAGAAGGAACAGCAGCATCCCTGGCTGCCAAGTGAAGCTTGTGGATCAGTTGGTCCTGCTTACCCAGGCCTAGAAGTCCAAGAGGGAAGATTTGGCTCATAGAGGTTCTTAGAGGGTGAGAGCTGTGGAGAAAGCTCTCGTTTGGTGGATGAAGATGTGAATACATTTGGTGTGTAGAATAAACATAGCTGGAACAGAGAGACAAAGTCTGCAGGAACAGTGGCTAATGTTGGAGGAAGACCAGGAGGTGGTAACCTGCAAGCGGCCTGTTCTGCTTTCTAGGATAGGGGAATAAAACTCTGCTCTGGGGCAACTGTTTAGGTGGTTCTGGCACCTTTTGTCTGTGTGCAGGGTATCTTTTCCCTTCATAGGGAGAAGTTGAGTCTGGATGGCTTCCTCTTTATCATGCCAGCCCTTGCTCTGGCTCCTTTCTCCCGGTGTGCAGGGGTGTTCTTGCCTGTCCCACTGCTGCCAGTGTGATAGTGTGCTGTCTCAAGCTCCGATATCTAGGAATACCCTGTTGTCAGCAGCATGACCTCTTTGTACTCTTTCTTTGCCATCCAGAGCTGTTATTTATTGGGCCGATGAATGCAGCCCTGACATCCAGCCGTGTGCCTGCAGACTTTGTCTCACCAGCATGAACGTTCTGTGCACCTACACCATGCTGCAACTGTAGCTCTGATTTGGATTTGTGTGTGGTGACGGTATGGGATGTAGGCAGAGTGGGTATTTATATATGATGCCAGACCCTCAGTACTCTGAGAAAAGTCTTATTCCATCCCAGGCCAGAGAGATCATTCCTTGACCTCTGGCAGCTGCTCCTCATCTTGTCTTCTGAGCATCTTTTAAAGATGCCTTGGACTGCCTTGATGTGATTTCCTAATGCCCTTTTTGACCTTCCTCTTTCCCCTGGGCTTGACAGCTCGGTGCTTAGACGTCACCCGTTGTCACTGCTCCCTACATGAGCAGCGAAAAGAACCGCCTGATGTTTTGCTTGCTGTCTCTGTTCCAGCTCTTGGACACCTTTCATCTGCAGCTTCCTACTGTAGGAAGGAATTGTAGTATTTGGCTTCACAGTTATCAGCTCAGCAAAACTTTCTGTTAGCCAGAAAGTAGGAATCACACATAACTAAAGTAACCAAATCTAGTTCCCATTGATAGGAGAAGATTTCCATTGCCGCCTTCTAGTCCTGTCTGAAAGGGAGAGCAGCTGCTGGGATGGAAGGATGCGATGATGTACAGAAACAAAGTTACCTGCCTGAGATCACATGGGGTCCATGGTAAATCTGGGATTACTGGGAAGATTAATTGGCCTAACTGTGTGTGTTAGTTAGTTACTCGAGAAACATGAGAGAAACCAGAAGTTTCTTGTGGAACTAAGACAGCAGGGATGGTCTGGGAGCCCTGTCTTCTTCTTGGAAAGGTTTCAGATTAGATCATCCTCCATATCTGGTGCCCTAGCTGAGCCCCTGGTCAGATACTTGTGCTCTGCTCAATCCCAACTCCTTTGTGATCCCTCTAAACAGAGTGTCTTGATGCTTGGCTTGCGGCATGTTCTGTTTTAGTGGGGCTGTCTTGTTTTCTAAACGGAGACATGAGTTGCTAGGTCTGAGTTTCCAGGAGTGCTGTCAGCTGCACACTGATGTGCAAGGCCTTTTTCTGTCATCCTTCTGCTCTTGCTGTTTTCTTATGCATGGAGGATGGTGAACATAAATAGCTCACCAAATTACTTAAGGGGGTCTCTCTCTTATTCCTGTATTCTGCAGGCAGGTTCCTTTCCAATGTAATCCTGTACCTGCAGGGTTAGGTGCCAAGCATCAGTCACGTGAGAGGACTGTAAATGAGGTTCCTTCAAAAACTAGTTCTATTTTGCTTAAGGCCGTAATGGGGAAACTGCTGTGCATCCATTAAATCCCCTTTGTATCAATCTGTAGAGCTCGGCTGTGGGCAAGAGGTGCTGGGATCCCAATAGGCCACTAATTAATTACCAACCCCACATTCTTTATTGGCAATGCAAGGGCCTTCGGCACCGCCTCTTGATAGTTAATTAGGGTGAAAGCCAAGGAGAGGCTCCGTTTCAGTGGCGATCAGTTAACATTCCCTCTGGCTTTATTCCTTGCAGACACATCTTGGCATTGTGAGGGGTAGCCAAGATTGAACATATGGCTTATTGTGGAGCTCTGACCTTCCCAGAATGCCAGTGATCTGGGGCAAAGCCAAGCGGCTGGAATTTCCTTCAAGTGCCACTCAGAAGCCTACCTGATGCCATGGAAAGCCTCCATGTCTTTTCTGGGAGAATAAACCCATGGGTGAAGTACCAGCGGTTGCTACTTGCTCATGTTATTCCTTATTATACAACATGGACAGCTAAGAACCTTTTGGTGGTGCAGCAGGAGACCACCTATGAAATCTTCTCTGCAAGGGTCAGTGCTCAAAGGCGGTAACCAGCAGCGTAGCTCCACGGATGCTCTCTGATGGGGGCCTGCTGCCTATGGGTGTGTCTCGCGTGGCTCTGTGAGTCCAGGGGACAGCAAGATAATGGATTGGGACACCTGACGGCACGATTCCACAAGCCACACATGCTGTCTGTTCGGCTCTTACCTGTCGTCAAAGGAAAAAGCACGTTTGGGGTGAGGCGCAGTAGTTCAGAAACTGTCCAGACATTCTGGGTGTGAAATCTGTGGCTGGCTTGCCTGAGAGAGACCTTGGATAAGCAAAATGTAGCTGCTCACAGTGGCTTGCCAAGATCTGGGTGGGGAGAACCTTCCTTTGAAGAGGATTTCCCATCTTCTCCCAAGGAGTCCCCAGCTGCTGAGCTTTCTTTGTTGCCATGGCCTCGTGTCTGGGATTTGCTTTTCTCAAGACCTTGAAACCCATTCCCTTCCCCAACTCGTCACAAAGTTTGCTGCAGCCTGTCTCCAGCAATGCAGCTGTTCGCTCCTGCTCTGGAATCTGCTTTGCACAGAAGAGATTTCTGCTTGATTTTCCTTTTGCTTTGCAGCGACCTAATTAGTTAACTTCCTATTGCAGCCTCTTCCTACAGCACTCGCCGACGAGCTCATCAAAGCCTCCCTACCCTGGCGCTGGGGGAGGCGGATTATTAGTCTCGCTGTGTTCAAGGTTAGAGGAGATATTTTCCTTCTCCTGTGGACTAGCAACTCTTCCAGACAAATCTTTAGCCTCCTCATTCGAGATCAAAACCGCAGGCAGCTGGGAGGGCATTAGAGTAACGCTCATTCAAAGGCGGTGCTTTGTTTCCTTTGAGTGACTATCATCAGCCCTGCCTCTGATGTGCTGAAGACAAACTGACTTCGCCCCTCTGCCTCACACCCTGGGCCAGAGCGGAGGAGAGCAGCCTGTGTGGGAAGTGGCTGGGGGCATTTGGTGACATGTGACGCGCGGCGGATAGCAGCCTGTGTGGGAAGTGGCTGTGGTCATTTGGTGACATGTGACCTTGTCCTGGGAACCCTGGGGCACCCACCTTCCTCCTGCCCTCCCCAGCAGGAGGCTGGTGGGACCTTTGCTTGGTCATCTCTGCCCGTGCCTGCCCGGATGAGGGGCGGCTCACAGTTCTTCCAGAGGTTGTGTCTGTGCTTATTGCTGTGCAAGAAGTGTCAGCCTTGGCTTTAGGGAAGATGAACGTCGAAAGGAAAAGGCTTCAGCAGCTGCAGGTTGGTTTGTTACTTTGGAAGCTCCCTGAGCTGGGACCCCACCTCATGGAAAGTGTCGGCACAGTGAGCTGAGACGGGCGGGAATGTCAGAGACTGAGCACGTGCTGTGGGGCTCGATAACTCTACTGATCTTGCTTTTTTTGCTTTTACCTTCAGCATCTGCTGCTATGAAGGTATCTGATGGGTGGTAGCGGTGAGCGTTTCCACCGAGTGGACTTAACAATTCTGAGATTCCTTCAGGCCTTTGAGGCTGCACTGGAATATCACGTACTTAATTCTTGGCATAACTGGATCTGTTTGGTTTGGGATGACTGGAGGAATTTGTCCCTTATACCTTGACAAAATAAGGCTCATAAATAGCCATATTCCTCCTGTGGCAGGGAGACTGGTGCACATTACCAAGTGCCAAAGGCACATTACCGAATGCCAAAGACAAAATATATTACTGCTGGCTGTGATTTCCCAAATATGTGATGTCCTAGAGACGTGGTAGTGCACTGAACAGGAGGGATATGTGAGAGAGCAGGAGAGCCTGGTTAAATACCCACGTCCTGCACTCAGATTTCACATGCGTGTGCCTGCGCTGTGTGTGGAGAGCAGCTGCTCAAGCCTGACTTTGCCGGAACGAGTGTCAAACTGGCTCCAGCTACAACCTCCTTTCTCTGGAGGGGTTGTTTGAGGGCAACGTAGTGCAGAGTTGCCTATGGGACCAGGACCAAGAGTGGGTCTAAACCCCCTTGGCCACCCAGTGACTCCACTCCAGGAGCTCATTTTGAGGAAGGAAAGCAAGGGCAGGTTTTGCAGTGTTAGGTAAGGAGAGGGAACTAGAAATTGAGCAGGAGATGTTGGAAGTTGCTGTCAAAGACAAGGGAGACGAATCCGGCTGGTGCTGGGGAACAGATCAGAGGAGTTGAGTGGGGCAGAAGACAGGTTAGGTGGTTAGACTCATCCCAGCCATTCCGTACTTGAGCGGCGCTGCCCACTGCCACTCGCTCCCCAACACCACCATCCTGGGACCTACAGGGCTGTCCCCCCGCTGCGGGGCTCATGTACTCTTACAGTCCTTAGTCAGGAGAGCAGCACGCTGCTCCCTCCGTCACACCCCGCACTCGCAGTGCTGTGTGTATCCACCCTTCCGTGGCTGCTGGTACCCAGCACGTGCCTCTGCTCCTGGGCAGCAGCTGGTAAATCCATTTTCTCAGCAGGTGTGTTCTTGCATTCTCTGGAAGAATAGGCTTTTCAGAAGAGAGGGGGAAGAGAACAGAGAAGAAACTGGGGCGGGGGGGTGGGTGAGCAGGAGGAAATAAAGGGAAGTAGAAGATGGAGGGAAAAGACAGAAAATGATGGGAAGGATTAGAGATGGAGTGTGGAAAGGACTGCGTGTCCCCGGTTGCTGTGAGCACTCAGCAGATCCTGTGGTGTGTCTGCTTTATTACTGACAGAGTTCTCCCTTCTGTCGGCTTGTTTCCTAATTGCTGGTCTTGTAAACTGCTTGATTTATGGCTCTGTTCATCAGTTCTGGCCCTCGGGTATAACATGCTTTTCCTTCCAGCCTGGGAAGTGAATAACGAATTAACAGCCCGCCCTAGGTTCAATAAGAAGCTGAGCATTCAGGGATCTTTATTGTGATGCACGTGCCAAACCTAACTGCTTAATTTTTACTTCTTATTCATGGAGGGTATTCAACGGCTCCTTCCCCAGGGCAGCAGCTGCGTTGTGGATGCGTGGTGCCTTTGAAGTGTCCCACAAGAGAAGCCACCAAGGAATGGTTTCGCTGTTGGTTTGCACAGAGAACTCAATCTGTTTCCTCGCAGCTTGTTCTGAAGCTGACATTGTGTGCCATACACGTTTGTCTCGGACAAAATTCCTTTCAGTACAGCCGAGGGATGAAGATCAAGGCAGAGAACAAACGGCCCTGCTGAGCCGGAGCCATGACCCCTGGTGTGCAAGCAGCCATCAAGCCAACCCCTGGCTGTCATCCCCATGTTCAGCCCTGAGAAAAGGTTTGTCCTGGACCCTGCAGTAGGGTCCCTAGAGCCAGTGCAGCTTTAATATTATACTGAGCGAACCAAGTACCTCTGCTCCCACAGTCCTCGATGGCAATCCAGTGCCTTCCACGCAGCTCTGATCCACGTGGCTACATGGTCACAGCACGATGCACCGGGTTTATGGAGCATGCAGGCCTTGGTATGATCAGGTTGGTCCATCCCTGCTGCCCCAGAGGATTGTGAGGATGGGAGCTCCCTTGGGTTCAGAGCATGTGGCTGTTCTCCTTAGCCAGTTCACAGGACTGTGGCCAGGAAGTAATATCGTGTTCATACAGCAGCTCTGAGGCATCGCAGACACTGCAGTGGAGACTTCATGGGAAAAAAAAAGCCTGTAAAACAAAATCTTGGTGAAGGACGAAAACTTTTGTAAAGAACAGAGAAACTACTGTAGAAGTGCAGGAGCTGTTCTGCAAGTACTAGCTCAGGGCTTGCAGGTCTCGAGAAGATAAGGTTTAAGCAGACAAGCCCCCTCAGGACTTAGCAGCTCTCTGCCACCCTGCCCTTGAACAGCCTCTTAGGATGCTGTTGCTATCTGTGAGCTGCTTTGTGGCTGCAGCAGGTAAATCTGATCTGCCTGAAAGGGGGAGTTCTAGAAAATGGCTTTGTACCCTCTGCATGCTGCTACAGGAACGGGAGGGATTCACCTCTGCATCACATGAGGGTGTGAGTGAAGGAGAGAGCTCTGGAAGCCAAGTGGAGCATTAATATAAGGCCTGCAGCCTCTAAGGTGCTGTAAAAACTCAGTTAGAGGGAGAGTTTTAATACACCTGCTTAGTCCTGATCTAGTCCTCACTGGTCTGCAGGAGGTCAGCCTGCTGGGAGCTCAGCTGAATGGAGCTTCTTCCGAGAATCCCGTGGCAGTGAGAGTTGCCGACGTCTGGTTTTTCTCTTAGGGCATATACAGTAAAGCAAAGCAGAAATAAACTACAAGGACACAGCGTTTCTTTCCTAGTAGCATTAGTAGTACAGCTTGATTAGATCGTCACGGCTATCCTCTATGCTTCGTCTCTTGCTCTTCCTTCCTGTGGTGGGACTACAGGAGCAGGGAACCAGCATCTTTTGGAAGCACCTGCCAGCCCAAGCCTGTCACTGTGGTGCAGCTGTCCCAAGCAGCCTGAAGCCTCCAAATCTCGTATCGTATTCTTCAACTTCTCATGAGGCTCGAGAACCTGTCCAGCCCTTGGTGCAGGCTGGGCCTCCGCATGTGTGTATGCCATATCCAACAGGATCCCTAATGTGATCTTAATTTTTATTTAAAATCCATGAGTTCTCCACTGACTGCCTCCTTCCAAATAGCCTAGCAAGCCTGTAACAAGACAGCAGATCTTGGAGTGCAAAGTATGAAGATGGGAGTGCAGTATTTTGCACGTACCATGGCTGTAGTCATTTAGTTCCTCGTGCCATGTAGTCCAGGATCCACGAGTACAAGGACAGAAGATCAAAAGAGCCTCTTGCTTGTGTTTCACGCGTCCTGTCACTGAGAATAATAACTACTAATTACTAAACTAAATATATCTGAATATATACTCAAAGTCCAAGTGTTATCACTTACTGATAAAAAGGCTTGAACTGCTTTTGGTTCTGTGTGTGAGCATGCTCACACCCATGTAGAATCTCTGTCATATTTCATTTCCTAAATTGCAGGGCAGGCAAGTTGGATCAGATACAATAAATGCAGGAGGTTCAAGGTCCTGGCTGTATCTTGCATCTGGATGATCAGCCACCCAGGGCGGCGAGCCAACAGCTGAGATCAAAGGAGCAGTAGTCTGGGATCCATGTTCAAGGTGGGCAGAGGAGACACCTGCACCCTTGCCCTCCTCCGGTGCAAAGGTTGGAGTAGTTTCTAAGCTTGGGACCAACTCCCCTCCTTGCTGGATGCCGCTGTGGGTGGCAGCACAGCACAGACAGCTTGTCTTTGGACATGTTCCTACTGCTCACACTGCACAAAGGGCTTTCAATGGGATCGGAGTGAAATATTCCTCTTTAAACTCTATATTCACACGGCAAGATCCTCTCTGTCACCTCTGACCTGTTCCTGCCTGGCTGCCGGTGAGGATCGAAGTGCTACAGCATTCAATCACCTTCTGGACAATTGAACAGGAGCTGTTCCAAATACCGTTGCTTTCCCTCTCCCCGCCCGTGAGCAGGAATTATCTCGAGCATGTCTTAGCGATGTGTGTAATAATGACTGTATCAGTGAACGTAGTTCCTGTTGCCTGGATGCAGGTGAAAAAAAAAGGCTGCTAGTAGGAAGGGGATATCTTACAGCTGAAGATGTGATCAGATGAGCATCTGTTCTGTCTTTAGAATCTTTTTTATTTTATTTAAGGTTTCTGTATTTCAGCTAAAGGTTACTGCTCCTCTGCTGTCAGGTCTCTTCCTGCAGCTCGGGTAAGTATCTCTGTTTGTGCTTCTGTTCTGTACAGTGCAAAGTAAGACAGGTTTGTGTGAAAGCCCTGCTGATACGCTCTTCTTGTTCTGAGTGTGATGATGTCAGGGATCTGACCTTTCGCAGGAGTCGGCTTCACCGTGCATGCCCTGTGGTCACGACAGTTGCCCCGTGACCCTCCCAGCCTCAGCAGGCACTTCTGTCCATCCAGTCAACTGTAGCTGGCATGAAAGGATAAAGTTGTGGTTTTTTTGCGGGGGTGAGCCCCTGGGTTCATGTGTAAACCTCAGGAAGAGTTTTGATTTTCCGGTCAGTGATCACAACCGGGACTGTGTTCTGAACAGAAGAGGCTTCTGGACCTCCTACCAGCTGGGTGAGGAGGCTCTCTTCCTAGCCGCGTGCCGTAATGGCTGGTGTCAGAGCTGTGGGGCTGATCTGAGCAGACCTGTGTCCTCCTAGGGCGGAGAGCAGGCTGCACACATCATTGTGGTGGCTATCAGGCACCAAAGACCTGGGCCAAATGTTCTGCCCCACTTCTGAGGTTCATGATGACTTTCATGAATCAGAGAGTGAATTCAGCCTTGAGGGCTCCTGGGGTGAGGGAATAAGGATTGTCAAAGCCTTCCTCATCAAGCTGCAGTCTCCAGTGACTTTATGGGTCCAGGATGCCTTTGCCCTGTGGCTTCATTGTATTGTCTGGCAGTACAGGACTGCCCTGAAGGGTGCAAAGTGAATCCCTCCAAAAATGGCCTCGGCTAAGGTATGTTTGGCTAAGGAATGCTCTTGAGGAGCAAGCTGTGCTGTGCCTGTCTTCTAAAACCTGTGGGGACCGTGGATGTGGAACATGAAACACCAGTAGTAGACCTGCTAATTACTCATTTACCCCAATACATCCATCCCTCCCACAGAGGGACAAGGAGGCAGAAGCAAAGCGTTTATACACATTTAGAGTATGGGAAAAGGCAGCTCATCTTCGCTGAACTGGATTCGGGAGCGTTTACAACCGTCCCCCAGCTGGCAGATCTGCGCAAGGGTGGTCTCACGGAGTGGGACGATGACAAGGCGTGAGAAGCAGTCTGAGCTGTGATTTTTATGCTTGTTTTCCCTGCTGTGCACTCTTCCCTCGGCTTGGAGCCTACATCCCTTCTCCCTACCCACAGGATTGCTTGCAAGCTAGAGGGAGAATCTGGTGGCAGCCCCCACAAACATTTGGGTGTTTTCCAGATCTCTCCTACTCTCTGTAGCAGTTCTCAACTTGCTTGAAGTCAAGGACACACATTAACTCACCGTCTGTTTTTCTCTCCCCCACACAGCACATTAGCTCTGCGGTCTGACAGAGATGAGCTCTGCTTAGGCAGTAAGTGCAGGTGACCTGCGGGGTGACAGGAGCCTTCTCTGACCTTTTTGGTCATTTTCAGTTCTCTTGAGCCAAGCGGGGGATGCTGCACTGCTGAGCTTGCTCTGAGCATCGTGTCTCCAGATCCTTGGATCATCCCTACCGCTGGGGAGGGAGAGCTGCTCTCGCTCTGCCTGTGCTCAGCTCTCTTGCTGGCTAGACCACAGAGTTGATCAGCTGAAGGCTGGTAAGCTGTAGTTGCCCCTTAGCTCAGACAGCCCAGGCACCTCCTTTTAGATCTAAGACTTGGTCCCTAAAGCCAACCAACCCAGCAGAGCTTGCACAGAAACAAAGGTAAAAGTTGTAGCCCTGCTGGCAGACCAAAGCTCCTGGGTTGGCAAGAGCTCTGCTGCCCACAGGGCTAGCTAGGGCCGTATCACCTCTTCTTCCTGACCAGCCCGGCCTGCAAGGACACACAAGGCAGGGAGTGATCTGTAGTGATCCCCTCTCTCTGGTGACCACCCACCGGGTCCTCAGCTCCTGCTTGAAGACATCATCCCGAGCAAGGCAGAGCCCTTGCAAGCTGCAGGTGGGGAGGAGACGATCCCCTTCCCGCCTGGCATCGCGGCTGCAGAGATGTAGAGTTCTGGTGAGGCCGGCGCGGGGAAAGGGAGGCAACTTTTTTTCCCTCTGGGTAGCTTCGTTGTTTAGGTAACGGGTGGAAGAAAGACTTTGCCGGCTACGTTAAGGAAGTTATTGTTTAATTGAGGGCTTATTTGTTCTTTCAGGGAAGAAGACTGTGTTTGCCTTTGGGGGGGATATTGTGCAACAGCAGTTCATTTTAATTAGTTGCGCTTTCTTTACCTTGGCTTCGTTTTACCAGAGGAGAAATTTCTGAAAGTAGAATTTAAAAAGAGAGGGAGAAAAGAAACCCAAAACAAAGCCCCCAGATTGGGGCTGGGATTTGGGATCTGTGCTTCCACCTTGTCCCAGTGTGTACCCACTCAACAAGAAAAGCTTTTACCATAGAGGCTGAGGATGTGCCTCATTGCTTTCCCTCTCTTCCTAGCCTCTCCGTTCACTTTAGAGAATGAATGAGGGAAGCCTCTGTATCTCTGCAGTGGGATTAGTGGCAACGTGGAGATGAGCTGAATGTGTAATGGCCCATTTTCCCAGAAGAAGAGGCCTGTACCAGCAGCACTTTGGCCCAGATGTCTGTGAGGGCTGTATCTTTTTTTTTTAATGAGAGCACCCAATAATTTTCTTCTTTCAGTTTTTCTACCCTTGAGGTTGAGTTGCATCAGATGCTCCCTGAGCTGGGGAGCAGCGCAGGCTGCTGAGCAGAGGGACGTGTCATGTAACTGGCTGCTGCTGTGAGGGTATTTTGGCACCTGTTTATCTGTCTTTAGTGACAATTAGGCATTAAATAGGAGTTGAGTCTGAGGCAGAGGATCTTTCCCTCCCTCCCTTCATATCTATCCTCTTTTATGTCCATTTTCCTCTCTCACAGCTTTATGGGGAGGGACCAGCGGGAGGATTCCCCTCTCTGTTCTCCCACCCATGTCTCCAGGCTGCAGCTGCCCAGGAGGTTGGGGTGGTGTTGGGGGCCCTTTCAGCCCTTGCTCTGCCTCGTCACCACTTCTTCCCCCCTGAGCTGGAAGGTGACGGTCATGACAACAGCCGGAGAGCGGGGACAGGCAGCTGGGGTTTGGCAAGTTATAGGTCAGGGCAGGGTTTGCTTTTGTGCAGGCCATAAGGAAAGGAGCCCTCCTGGTACAAAGAGAGTTAAAAATGTCTCCATTAAAGCCCTCCCGGCTGCCCAGAGCTCTCCAGACCGTATTTTCAGGCTGGCGGCACTTGCTGGCAGCCTGTTGCCCTCGGAGCGGAGCTGGGTGCCTTCTGTCTCCTCTATTCTCTCCAAGGGCACCTCCCCGCTGTTCGGGTCTGAGTGAGCTGGGGGTCACTCCCACTTCAAGCCTTTTTTCCCTTCCCTTTCCAGCTCCTTAAACAACAAAGGTGTTGAGGGAATTTATACCTCTGCCTGGTAACAAGACAGATCAGTGAGACGCTGTCACGTTTTTGTGAGGGCTCCATAGATTTTTATTGCTTTTCAGTCCTTGGGTTCCCAACCTTCCTTTGGCTTGTAAATTGCCCACAAAATGCAGACACAGCTCCTATTCTGTGAGTTCCTTTGATGATTTTATTTATATCTCTTGCTTTGTCTTGTCTTTTATTACAGGGAGACTGCAATTAATTATTATCCCATCAGCTTCTATTTAGCCTGACAGTACAATGCAACACTCAGTGTCCAACCTTCCCCTGCCTCTGTGTGCACGAGCGGGCAGCTATTCTTGAGAAGAACAAAGGCGCTGGCAGATTTAGAAAGGGACCTGCTGCTAAAGGGCAGCTTACGGGGGTTCTGTAGCACCAGCAGAGCACAGTTGTGATATGGCTAAAGCCATGACCAGACGTCCCAGTTCAGTTGTGATGCTCCTGATTTTAGCTTCTCATCCAAAGTGTGTTTTAGACTGTCACTCTTTGAGCGGGTATAGGCTCGTGGTTAGAGCAGAAGCAGGGCTCTTGTGTCTTTTTCTCACATCCCTGACTGACCAGATCTTTTAATCTTCTCTTAACCCAACTATAAAATAGAAATTGCACCTGCGAGGTATGTAAAACAGTCCCTGCTCGTTCAGCGTGGGCAAAGCCTCAGTGCGAAGACAGGAGGTGCACATATCAAAGAGAGATGAGCAGCAGACCAGAGCAATCATAACGCTAGCCCGGGGAGCAGACTGAAGGAACTGGCAGTGTCTGGGCAAGAGACAACTTAGAGGACACCTGACAGTGCTCTGGCAAAGAGGGAGGGACAGATTTGTTATTCGCATCTGCAAGGTAGTGGGAGGGCAGGAGCGGACTTAACGTGCAACAAGGGATGTTCAATGTAGACACTGGGAAAGTGGTAAGAAATGTAATGGTGTGAGCAGATTTCCTGGCCTGGAGAGGGAGAGTCTCCAGTGCTGGAGCTTCTTAGGAGCAGTTTTGGATATGTGTCTGGTTGGTTCTGTGAGCGTATGTGTCAGAAAGAGGTGCTTCCAGGCACAACCGTGTAGAAATAATAATGACTGAAGACCTCAAGAACAAGCGTGTGTTAGACAGGGAAATGTTTGATGGTAATGTCAGGACACATTTCCTATCCAGTCTTTAACACCGGGCTCTGTACAGGGAATATCAGTTTACTGGCCATTCTGTCACTAGAAAACCAGCAAAGCTGTTTTCACTCTTTCTTTTTTCTTCATGTCTTGCAAAAAGGTTGCTTTGCCCTACAGGGCTGTGGATGACGTGATGCTGTTGCTGGTGATGAGATAAAGATGTTTTGACAAGATCCAGTGCCAGGTGAGTGAAAGCTGCTGTTAAACCAAACGTTTATTCAGTTTACTCTTGCTTGTTTCTCTCGTTGTTTCATTTGTTCATTTACACCTGTTCTTGGCAGCCTTTGGCAGTGTAGCTCTCGGTCTGATCTCCCCAGACCAGCTAATGACAATGGAGCAGAGCCTCTGGGCCAACATCCTTATGAAGATGTCAGTGTAGTCCTTCTACACCAGTGTCCTCTCCTTTTCTCCGCAGCAGAGTGCACTCCGTGCTTCAGAGAAGCTGCAAGATTGGGCTACGATGCCATAAATTCAGAGAGGTGTTTCTCACTCCTGTCCTCCACAAATTACATGTGCTCACCAGCCCACATGGCTACCAGCATTAGGTGGTTTAAGATTTTCAGTCCAGGCGAATGTAGCTGTGGGGCTCCGTGGGAAATGAAGGACATGTCTGGGCAGGCAGACTGAGGTGGGTCTGCTATTGCTATGGCCAGAATGGAACTGTCAGGAGCTGCAGGGCTGAGCTGCTGACTTGGCTGGTAGAAAACCGTCTCAAGTTTGGGACTGTCTAAGTTCACCCCACTTAATTAGCCTCTCTGAGAGAGCAGATTGACCGGCTTGGATGCAGTTCTGCTCAGGTGTGCTAACCTGCTCCTGAGAGTGAGTTGGGATGGTCTTGCAACCCTGTCTCGTGTTGTGAGAACTTAGCTCAGCTCTGCATTCCTTCAGGTCTCTCTCTCCCATGCTTAGAAGACGAAGCTAAAGGTAAGAGCAGTAACTCGATGTCTGATTCTAGGTCTCCCATTTGAAAACCTCGATTAGGTGGTCAAGTGAGCTCTTCTTCCACTTCTACCCTAGCTGCATCCCAGCTGCATTTCTACTGAACCTGTGATTACTGTGATAAAATGGCAACTAAATTCTGTCAGCTCTGAAGCATGAACTATGAGGGCTGGTCTTTACATCAGACATGTAATTACCTGTCTACAAAACTATGAAAATGTACAAAGGAAAAAAGAGGGAAAAGCAAGATCTCTGTCAGATGAGAGAAAGGCTATCATTTTCCCCATTATTTTTTTTGCTTGTTTTCCTCCATTCACAGCGGTGCATAGCTGTGCTTCATCCAGCTAGGAACCTGCACCAGAGGTCAGTCAGCCTGATAAGCTACCTTGTCGCTACTGACCCTCAGACCTATATAAGGACACAGGACTTTATGTTTGAGAACTCTGGAAAAATTCTCAAACCTGCAAGATCTTAGAAGCAGGAAAATCTGTTTTCCTGCATAAGGAGAAGGTCTTCTTGTGGTGACTGAATACTGAATTGCAATCAGAATGGCAGTACTATTTGTTAAGTGCAAGTTACTTAAATAATGCATTTTTCTTACTAATTATACAGTACGTGGTTAGCTTCAATGATCACATGTAATTAGAGGACGGTTTCTGCAGCACTGTCATGACTTTGATGGTGCTGATTGAGAAGAGACTAAGATTTCCTGGTAGTCTACAGATTACGTGCTGATTAATTAAGGGGTTTACATGGAGTGGCATGTGTGCCCTGTGTGCTTGGAGACACACCTTGAACATCAGCACTATCTCCTCATTTCCTAGAGGTCCTTAGCTTTGACTGAGATCCCAAGTTACCAAAGCCTCCACTTAATTTTAAGTACTGGCTTAAAACCTTTTGAAGTCAACGACGCTTAAGTATGTGCTTCAGCTTTAGTTACACACTTGAGAATTTTGCCGAATCGAGGCTGCTGGCTGGTTAGGGATGAAACCTCACTGGTACCTGTTCTTCCCCGGGGACACATCTTATCCCCTTGATTCACCGATCCAACGCAGCAGGCTTGAAATGCCTCGGTGACTGTCACGGTTAACTTTATTTCTTTCTAAACACAATAGGCAAACCTCTAAGAGCTTGAAAAGTGTTTTCCCTGAGAAACTAAATGAGAGTATGTGTAGGAGGAAAAAAATATCATCTCTGGCTATATTATTTTACCATGCCAACCAGTGGGGAAGCTTTACAGAGGATTACTGTGTAGTGGAAAAGGCTTGGTTTTCCGTGCGTGCTTTAATGACTGGACCTTTGTTCTACCTTTTAACTGTGACCATTTAATAACTACTTGACTCACTTTGCCCTCAGCAGGATGTTGCATGTAGCTTCACTGTGTTGAAGAACACAGTCAAAATTAAAAAAGTAATTTAATGATTCAGTTGGTAACAGACAGATTACCCAACAGCCTGCCTGTGGAGTGGACCTTCGTAAGCATCCTTCTATAGAAGAATGCTTCCCTCGACAAAAATTAACTTAGAGGCGTTACGCGGTAAATTCCCAAGTCATCTCCTCTGCAGTCTTTAAATCCCGTGTGAAAAATCTCTACTGAATGCTTAGCTGACAGCAAAATGAAAGAAAGTTCTCTCCTTCAAGAAAAAGAGTTGGGAAGCAGATTTAGATATCTTTGCATAGTGGACCCTGGGAAATACATGAGTTGGTCTCTTCTCTGAAGAGTTCAGGATTTAAATGTGCAAGTCAGACTCGTGGTGGGAGGGGAATCCGGCTCTGAGAGGAAGGTGACATGCCTAAAGGTGGCACAAGAGGACAGTAGCAGAGCTGGAATTATATCCCAGGCCCCCAGTGCAGTGCCTGTGCACTGCGTCAGCAGCAATCCTTGCAGGCTTTGGCTGCTCCTTGAGGTTTGACAACTGCATTCAGATGTGGGCAAACCCCATACGGAAGGGCTTTATTATCTATAAGCCATCACGGTGGGTAAAGAAACTGTAAGAAGCAATTTTGTATACCCAGATTAATTGAGGAGGCCTCCTGAGCTTCTCTAGAGCTCGGCAGAGGAGGTGCCTGGAGGAGGCAGGTAGCTGACAGCCATGGACTGGGGCGGAGCGATCAAGAAAAAGAAGAGAAAGCATGTTTTGGCTGAATATATCCGTGGACTTCAGTTCTCTGGACTTCAGCTCAGTTCTTGCAAGGAAATCTTTCCTACCAAAAAACTCGAGCTAGCAAATTCCCCCAAAGCCCTGTTTCATTGGGGAAGGATCTCTCAACAGGTTTGTAATGTCCATCTAGTCTACAGGTCCCTAGCAGGTGGTGGAGCAAGGGAAATGGAGGTTTCAGTTTGAGAGAAAATCCTCAATTGCCCTGAAGGAAGAACAACAGGTCTTTCTGCCTGGTCTCCAAAACCAGATTCATCGGACCTGAGTCTCCTGTCAGGCAGGGATAGGACAAGAAATAATGGATTTGGATTGCAGTGGGAAAGATTTAGGTTAGATGTCAGGAAATTCTTCCTGTAGTGAGGATAGTTTAGCCAAGCAATAGCTTTTTTTAGTGTGGTTTTGGGTTTTTTTTGTAAGTTTTATTAGATGCTGAAGGTGATGATGCTGTCCATGGTTGGAAGCTACCAAGGCAGACCTTACTGCTCCACACTCTCTCCTACCCAACGTGCTTTGTCAGCGTCCACAGAAAGTCAGATCAGATGAAATCCTATTTAGAGTGTCTCGTGCCAGGCTTAGTTCCTTGTGCTGTGTCTCTCTGTGAAAGGAATCAAGTGTCCTTGACTGTAGCAACCCTCTCTGGAGAGAGAATTCTTTTGTACCTCTACTTGTACCTGTACCCTCTGGCTCCCTCTTAGTCTGGCCCGTTCCCAAAATGATGCAGAAATGTGTATGCTCCGTCACAACAGAAATAACAACAGGAGGCAAAGATTCAAGGTGAGCCTTGTTCTTATGAAATCTTCATTTACAGTTAGTTTGCAGCAGTTTTTTTAGAAAGAATAAATTTACTGTAATAGGAGTGAGTCAGCATGGATATATTGCAGGTAAATCATGTCAGACTAATTTGATCACTTATGCTAATGAAATAACTATCAGTCTAGATAGCATAAATCTATCTGGTTGTCCAGAAGGTTTTAAGACAATTTTGCGTGATGGATTATAGTACAAACTCCCTAAATGTAGGTTAAAATAATCTATTATTGAAAAGGGTAAAATACTGGCAAGAAGGCAGAGTCATGGCTTGAAGCTAAGGGCGAGTGTCAATGAGGAGGTGACTGAGGAGCAGATTCTCTGCTGGGGCTCTTTAATATTTTTATTAAAGATTTACGCAACACCGCAGCATCTAGGATCATTAAATTTGCAGATGATACAGAGCTAAAGGGATCAGGCAATACTTACTGGTCTTTCTGCACAGTGAAATTGCTTTTTTTTGGCAGTATAATCTTCCTAAATGATGTAAGAAGACTCAAAACTGCAATATGATCTTGACTGGACCAAGATGCTCCATGGCAGCTACAGTACTTTTAAGAGAGAACTGGAGGTACGAACTGGAGGTGTATATCGTAAGGTGTGGTGGAGGAATGGGGGAGAGAGGAATCTCCAGCAGGAGGACAGAAAGATATTTTTCCTTCATTTTTTAATTTTTTTGAGTCCTTAATACACTCTCACCATAAACATTTGCACAGCAGCATTTGATAGAAAGTACTTGGGGGTGGTCATGTTTTATTATAGTATATGAAATATATATTCTGTGTGTAGCTGATGTAGCAGTTATATCTGAGAGAGGTTGTATTTGTGTCTCTGAGTAAGGACTGATTACCTGCAGTGGAAGGAGGGGGAACTGGATAGGAACAAAACATTCTTGTCCTCGTGTGTCCACACACTGGGGAATTAACTGGGAGCAGATACTACACTTCTAGCTCCTATTCTATTCTAGCACACAGCGATGTTGAAGTGTAGCCGTATCCCAGTCACGTTTAGCTGTGTAAATATTACTCTTCTCCTACCTATCACCTGAGCTACCGAATTTCACGCTCATCTGGGTTTCTGGTTTTAGACCCTCTTCTTTACACAATGTCTGGGCAATGTCTTGCCAGTCCAGGCAAGAAAAGGACTTCCTCGGCTTCAGCCTGCTCCGGTCGAGTGCCAGACAGCCGAACTGTCCAGCAGGCAACACTCGATGCTTCCCGGCAGCTTTTCTACCAATTTTTAGGACTGATGTGATGACTGTGCTACTCCAGTGACGGTGTTACATACGCTCCTCTTTCTGCCACTCTGTGAAAAAAATGTTCTATCTTTGGAAGATGCGCTATAACTAGCCAGCTGATTTGTCGCATGA
>NW_010511106.1:0-15565 GCF_000687285.1 Phaethon lepturus | reverse complement strand
AAGAGTGAAAATAACAGGAGAGTGTTTTTTCCTCTCTTTTGGTCTCTGATTTAAATCACCTTCTGAGGCAGCATTCATTTCTGGGAGAAGAGTGATGCTTTTGGATTGAGATTTCTGCAATGGGAGCAATCTTCTGGGGTGGCAAACACCTGTATTTCAGAGTTAGTGTAGATGTCTAAAGGTGGCCAGTTACATTTACAGCATACCCAGGTGCCACACTCCCAATTTCTTCACTTCTTTCAGAAGCTGAACTAGAAATCTTCAGACAGCTGTTACCAGAAGGGCAAAAATACTCAAATGTAAACCGCAAAAGAAATCTGCTAAATAAACCAAAGATAGAGCCAAAGAAGAAATCTGAAAATCCCCGGGTAGTAGGTATAACTCATTCTTACTGCCAGTTCAAAATCAACCATAGCAGGAGAATGTAATGATACCACTGTTTAGTAAAATTAGACTTGACACTAGCCAGTTACCTTTTATTTTGGTTGGTTAGGATTTGCAATTGTTTGACATTCATTAGAAATCACAGCAACCTGTTTTAAGGGCAGGCAAATTAAGATTCCCTCTCTCCATACAAGATTACTCATCACGCCACAGCTACATGTTAATTGGAAAATAACCAGTGAATGAACATGTCTTACACAACCTGTCATCTGAGCATGTGAGGTAACGTACTGGGGGTGATCTTGCAAAGAATTTGGTCGTACACGCAACAGCTAAGAAAAAACTGTTGCAGGAAATTAATGCGACAATAATTTACCAGATGCAAAAATAATTATTAATCCTTAACAATCTTGGTAATTTCTTTATGGGAATTCACCTGACCTTCCGTTTCCTTCAGTGCCTCCAGCATGAGAACACATGGTTCCCTACCTGAAGCTCAGCCCTGTCTTTTTTTTTTTTTATTCAGAGTCTGCCAGTGAGTTAGAGAAGCCCTAGGGTTTGCTGGGCCAAGCCAGGCTTCCAGGGAAAAGAATTCTGAAGGCTACACTCACAGGACAACCAGGTAAGCTGCGAGCCTTCCATCTCCTGCTAGAGGAAATCTTGTTTAGCTAAACCAGAACAGAGTGGAATGGGGGAGAATTTGAACTAATTCTTGCAAAGGGGCTGTGTACTGCAAAGGGCCGTCCAGGAAGCATCATGAGGTCTTGCAGGGAGAAAAGCAGATGCAGAGAGAGGCTTCCTAGCGGTTACACCTGCGTTAGGAAGCAGCAAGTTGCGGTACGAGTACATCTGGGGAGTGAAACGTCTAGTGCTGGTCCGCTGTATGCATTTTGGAGCATTTACTTGGGGTAGGTCTGATCTGGCCCTGTGGCTTGGACCATTCAATAGCAGCTGGGACGTGCTGGGTGGGTCTCTGGAGCTCAAAACTTGTCATTTAGTTTTGTCTGAAAGAAATCCAGTTCTGCAGCATGGACCTAAATGCAGTAAGTGGGGAAGGTCAGGAAAGTCACCTCACAAGGGCTGTCTTGCTCCAAAATAAAACAAACACCGATACAGCTGTAGAAGAGCCTGCAGGAAGCTGGTCAAACCAGCCTCTCATTCCTGGAAATAGCTAATGAAAGTTAACCTGAACACGCACAGCCTGTTTTATTGTTTTTGTAACATGTTCACTCTGAAGTGCTTTTGTTCCAGGGAGGCAATACTTTGCAATCCGGAAGTTGCTTGTTTCATGATGAGCATTGCTGTTGCCCCCAAGGGAGGGGATGGCACTGTCTGGACAGACTTTGAATCCGCTGAGAAAACTCACGTCTGGTTTTCCACCCGAGATCCAGTCTACAAGTGGAAAAGTTGCCTGGTTCCCACTGATGACTTTGGATTTAGGAGCCACCAAGTGTGCTGTGGGGCACAACATCAAATGAGAGTGGTGAGAAGTGTAGTTCATCCACGAGCTGTGACATGAGTTTCCAGCCTCACTTTGGCAGGAGGATGTGCAGGTAAGATTAACTTTATCAGTTTATTCTCTGCAATGCATTCATTTTTTTATCTAGAATATACACTCCTTGTATCACACTGCCCAAGTCGATGTGTTCCCTGCATATTCAAAGAGAAGATGAATTTTCATTTCTGACAGTTCAGCTTGCAAAACCAAGGGAGAGATGGAAAAAAGACCCTTCTGCGTCAGTGTGATGATTGATCCCTTTTTATTTTTGCTCAGATGCCAGGTCTGGATTTGAAATGGAAAAGTAGTATACTATTTTATGGAGTTACTTTAGGAGGGAGCCCTGAAGGACGAATGTAGAGTGCTGTAAGACAGGGCTGCAGAGATCAGACAGGAACCAGGAGAACAAAAGCCGCCACTGTTAGAGATGTGGGAGTTTGTGTTGGATGAAGCGGGGCCTCCCGCTGTTCGCTGCTCACTGTTGCTGTGGCCAGGCTGGCATCACTGTGCAAGGGGAAATGCAAGCGAAGAGCTAATCTATCGAAACAGAAGGACAGACTTAGCTTGAGAAGATGAGCATGCTGAGCTGGTTTCTGCTCTGTTACACCCTGAAACCTCACTGATATCTGTACAGCTCCCCAGCTGTAACTAGGAGCAGACAGGGGTTCTTTATGCATTTTCTCCAGAGCCAGGCTGGTAAGGATTTGGTGAGGACTGGAGAAACTGATACTGAGATTTTCAGCTCGGCAGGAGGGAATCTGTGTTTGCTTAATTTGGGAAGAGACAGTCATATAACTTGCAGTATGTAAAGCTTAAGCGGCAGAAGTATCCCCCTGAGCATAGTGCAGAGTTCGAGGCAGCTAGAAAGTCTTTCAGGCTGCCCGAGCCTTTTCACAGGGCTTCCTCCATGCCTTCAAATACAAAGAAATGCTTGCTCTGAACAGTTTGTGCAAGAACTAGACTCCAGTCTGGTAATCTAGGGATTACGACAGCCTTGTTTAGTCTAACCGCCTATATAATTTCTCCCAGAAGGTGAGTTAAAGAGCGCCTTCTGAAAAACAGCTAATCTCATAATTTCACCTAGGGCTCTGGCAAGCTTTTCCAGTACTGAATGGCCTTCACTGCTTTTTCTGTTATGTTTTATTTCAAGGTTAAATTTCTAATTGACAGCTTTTGCAGTTGTCTTGGAAGAGGCATCGTGGTACCCGAAAGCCCTTTCTCACAATTGCCTTCCCCCATATGAGTGCCTGTAGCAGTAATCAGATCCTGTCTCAGACTCGTCTTCGATAAGCCGACAGGCTTGGGCTCCTTCAGAAGCACGCTGGACAGCTGCTCTTTCCCAGCTCCGGGGTCATTTTTTGGCTTTGCCTGAGTCGCTTCTGTATTTTCTCTTTCTCCATGAAGGAAGGAGCATAGCCTGAACACGGCTTTCCAGCAGATTGTCGCTGGAGCTGCGTACGAGAAGGAATGCTGCCTGCTGGGGTCTGCGATTGCTCTTTCTAAACACCGAGGGATCAGGGGAGTCCCTTTATGGCAGCTTCAGGGCTACGGCAGATCTCTGTGTTGTCCTCTAAGTCCCTTTCAAAGCAACTCCTTTCTGAGGCAGCGTCCTGTAAGTGTAACCTGCGTTTCTGGTTTCAGATGTCTTACCTTGCACTGGACTTTTTAAATCTCGTTTCACTGGAGTGAGGCCAACTCTCAGTTATTTCAGATCGCTGTATATTGATAGTCCAGTTCTGCTTGTTGTTTCCCTACCGCCAGTCTTGTTGGCATCTGCAAACTTCGCCACAACAAGGTTTTTTTACAGCGTCATTTAGATCATTGATAAAAATATTGAATAAAACGGTAATGGGAGTTTCACTCTTCTTTTATCCCAGTTATTTTTACCCAGTGTAATATTGCTGTGTGTTTATTGAATTGTGGCTATTGGAACATCCAGTAAATACTCCTTTGAAGAATAGCCAGTTTCCAGGAATGCTTTCCACCTTAAATGTATATTCCCAGTCCATTATGCCGGCAAGTGAGGTTAAGGCTTGGGAAAATAGAAATGTTAAATGCATAGGTGTGTGCGTCACTGCTTGGTGCCAGATTGTTTGCACAAGTGTAACCAGATCATGCCCTGTGGTATCTAAGCAACTTGCTGGATTTTAGATCAGCAATTAACTCTTCTTTGGCCTTCAGAGGTCCAGCAGAAGGTTTTCCCATGCAGATTGCAGCAGTTTCTGGCCTGAAGGCATTAGTGTTTTGGAAGAACTTTTGTTCCTGGCTTTATGAGCTGTCTAGGAGCTACCTTCTGGGTGGAAGCTCGCCACAATAATGCAACTTTGCTTCATGTCATCATGTGGAGAGGATGTGTCCATGCTGGACATTCTCGTTGTGGTGGTGCCCACCTCGTAAAACAGTGTTAAGAGACATTTTGAATGTTTCTTTTCAGTTATCAACCTGGATCTCAGCGGGGAACGGGGCTGCTCTGATTGCCACGAGGTGAGCTTGACCTGCAGGCTTATCCAGCGCCAGTCGAGGTGTCTGCCGGTATGTGCCAGTGTTCCCAGCACAGCGGTGCTGGACATGTTCTGCAGTGCTCAGGCTGGCCCTGAAACGAAGGGAGTTTCAGACTGTGTAACAGCTGTGAACGGGGAAGGCACCAGTGTGGCAGAGAGATACATTTGCCCTCCTCAACTTTTGTGGGTTGTTCAGAACCTCTAATGGATACAGCCCAGGAGCTCATTTAGATCCCAGGTTATGAGGGTTGCAAATCCAGGGAATTGTTTGTAAATATACCCTTCATCTAGACTCAAAGCATCTACCACCTGACTTCGGGAGGTGTTGGCATGGTAGGATCCACACCTTTTGCAGAGCTTCCAAAAAGGAGAGGTGACCCTGTTGCAGGTAGGGACAAAGGCGGCTCTCTGACAGCGACTGTGTAGCAAATCTCTTTACAGAAATGCATCTTAAAATCTCAGAACTGCTCAGAGCACCCCAGAGCCAAATATCCCTTTGAGTCCTGAAATCACGGTGGGGTTGGCTCAGCGCAACAGACTCTGAAGGAGGGTTATGGCTGGGGAGCTCTGGCACTGTCCGCAGGAAAAGGTCATGCGAAATAAATAAAAGAGAGTCCCTTTGACAGGAGTCGAGGAATATTTCTGACTGTACACAAATACCATCCAACTGATTAATTTCAGGCCTATTGCTCATGGCATACAAGCAGGAGAAGATAAGAAGGGAAGGCAGCTGAAGGTAGCTCCTTCTACATTCAGCTCAGTGCAACCTGGGAAAGCTTTGGGCAGCCTGTCCCCCCATCTCTGTCTGCTTTTCATTATTATTTTTTACAGACAAGAGTAAGGACTTTATTGGCATTATTCATCTCCTGTCAGATGCCCAGTCAACATCTGGCAATACAGCAATTCCCAGAAAGTGCTGATCGAGTGAGACCCGGTGGAGCAGGAGGTGCTGAGGAAGGTCTCCATCACCCCTCCCATCCCTGACTGCCCTTTTAATTACCTTCCCAGCCAAAGTAGGATGTGTATCCCCACCTCACCCTTGCTATCTGCCTGGATGTCAGAGCAGCAGGGTCATGGGAGCTCCTGTGGTTGGAAGCCACCTGAGAAAACACCTAGGGCATGGAGGATAGAGGCAGGAGTTGCTGAGTGGGAGTCAGGGTGTCCTGAAAGCTGCTCCTGGATCCATAGAACTGATAGTGAGGGACTGCTTCTTTTCCCAGGGCTGGGGTAAGCTACTGCCTGGGGAGGAGATTTGACAGGTGGATCAGAGAGGAGCTGCGGACCATGTTCCTGGCCGGTGTAAGAGGGATGCACATGGCAGGGCAGAAGAGCTCAGCTCTCCTTCCTCCCATACACCTGTGTTTGGATTTGCACAGGACTCAGAACTTATGCATAAACATGCAGGGATCCTTCCTGAAGGGTTTTTGATAGAGTTTCCTGCAGGTTAGAGGGTTTTAAGATCTAGCAGAAGATTGAATACAGGAACACATTTTTATTTACTTTGCTGCATACTGGGCTCATAATAAAATTCAGGTGTAACAAGCCAGAGGCAAGTTCTGTTCTATTCGGAGATTAGCCCGTGTGCAGCCGCTCCAGCAGGTCCTGCAGGTTCCCCATCAGATCCCTGGGCTCCCACAGCGGATCTCTTGAGCCCCCTTTTCCCACACGGTCCCACCCTGACTTCTCCCTTAGGTGTGGGTGGCTTGGTTTGCGCTGAATTGTGGTACCTGCCTTTCCCCATCTTGGGTTTTCTTTGCTCCCTATCTCCTAGATTCAAACTCCAGCCAGGCGGTCGGGGCAGTTCCTCCTTCTTCTCTGCTAGAGTCTTCTCCCCACATTTTGGTCTTTTTTTTGCTGACCACCTCCATGGGAAGTTCCCACCTGTTCCTGTGGCACTCCCGTCCCTCCGGTCGCTCTCTGCTTCCAGACCGGCTGCTGCTCAGCTCTGCCCTGTGCTCTTCTGCCCACGCATCCTCCTTGGGCTCTGCGTCCCCTCTACAAGCTCTTCCCATACCTCTACCCTTAGACAACATCTAACCAAAGTCACTTTGTGGCTTCAGCTATTTTTGTCACCTTGTGCCTGAGGGACCTTTGCACTTCAGTGCCCACAAAGAGAGCAGAGCGGATTCCCCCTTCCTCCTGCCCAGATGTGGAGCTTCTGAGGGAGAAGGTAGCCAGGGCAGATAGGGTACAGCTTTTCCTTCCTGGTGCCAGAACCCAGCTGGGCCGACTGCCCTCTTGGTCTTGGCTCTTCTCCTGGGAGTAGCAAACCCTGCCGTGGAAGAAGGACAGAAACCCTTCTAGCCCTCAACGATATCGGGTGCCTGCAGCCTGGTCCCTTCCTGGCCATTTTTGGAGCACACAGTCTTCTCAAACACCCTGTCAAGGCCCCAGAGCTGGGTGTCTTTGGTTGCCCTCAGCTCCAAGTCCACAGCGAGAGATAGAGATCGTTTAGTGAAAGGGTCCCGGCTAAACTGCCTAATCAGATGCCCACTCGTGTGAGCAAATGTCACCAGTGGGAGCTGAGGCATCATAATCCAGCCCATAAAGCCCCTTTAAAGACATTTCAGCAGCTCAATTAAGTTTCCACTTGTGTGTTTTCTTTTTCCCCCCTTTGCTTTCATGGTCATTTAAAACAAATAAAGTGAGCAGAACATGGCAGCGTGATAACCACCATTTAATTCCCTTCCCACGGGTCTCCAGATTATTTGGTGATTCAGCGGCAGCAGGGGGAACATTTACGGAAAGGGAGGCGGGAGCTTCCCACAGGGACGACAGCTCACAAACCGGGGGCCCCGAGCATCTCAGAGGAAATACGTGCCTCGCGTTTTCCTTTAAAACGCCATGGATATGGTGAATGCGGCGCCAGAGCCCAGGCCTTGGAACAGAAGCGGCCACCCGCTCCCCCACTTTTGTGGCGTCCCCGTTCTCATTGCATGTCTCACTGCCCTCGTTGTTCTCGCATTGTGAAGTGTGGCTGAAGACCGATGTTCAGGATACATTTCACGCTTCTGTGCAAACACAATATGAGATGAAGAATTCATACCCTTAGACAAGGAGACGAGAGTGTATTTTCTCATAATAAGGAAAAGCAGCCAGGTCGGAGCCTGCCAATTTCTCTTCAAGGCTCCCGACTTCCCTAGGAAGTTCAAACAAGCCTATGCTTTTAAACAGGCAGAGAGAAGTATATTATATTTAAAAAAAGAACACAACAAACCACACACAAATCCTTTTGGATCTTTTTTTGCATTATTCTCCCAACCTCTGTCTCGGTAGGTGACTTTTCCAGCTCCCCCATTTGATCTGCTGGGACTGCAGTGGTGGCGAAGGAGAATACCATGTGTTTCATGTGTTTGCGAACAATTAATAGTGGTACCACGTTTCACTGGAACAGCATGTAAAGCGCACCCCAGGAGGGGAAAAAATAACAACTAACCAGACTGTTAGACTGTTAAGCAGTCCAGGGCTTTTGTAGGGAAACACAATGTGGGGGTTTGCTTGTTCATCAGCAGCAGTAAATAACGGGCTCTCACCTTGAGCTCTCCTTCAGCCACTTCTTCTTCTCCCCAGCCTCTGTGCTAGTGAAGAAAGGAGATATTTACTGTAGTTTGGATGACAAATTGTGGTTTTATAGCTGTTCAAATTTTAGCTTTTTTTTTCTCCCCAAAAAGCACTGTTTTGTAGCTTTTTGGCTTTGTCTTCCCCAGCATCAAAAACCTCTGCCTGGAGTGCTTTCTGCCAGTCTGACACTGAAATTAGTCCTGAACCATGTGCCTGAACCTGTCAACCCCACATCATAGCCACGCATTGTGTATGCAGGTGGTTTGGCCTGGGAAGGACGCATAATGCACGTTAGTCATTTAATACATTTATAATCTAATCGCTCAGAACAGCACCATCAGCAGTTTTTCTTACCCCTTGTGCAGCGCATCGAGACGTGTTTCCATCCCTGTGCCCATGCCAGGAGGAGATACTGGCTCATCCAGCATCGGGATGGATGGCTCCGAATTCACTTCGGCAAAGGCTACAGCGGCGTCAGCTCCACCGTGCTGCCTCCTGCCCGTGCCTCTGCCTGCCCCGGCGAGGCAGGACCCATGTCTTGAAGAGTGACTGTCTGTCCTGCGAGCCCCTGGAGCCCACGGCCTCTTCACCGGGGTCAGACCCAAGAGTGTCCACCTGACAGCTCCAGCTGTACCGGGAGTCTCCAGCATGTGCCTCGCCGTCGAAGGTTCACAGCATCCCTTCTTTTCATCCAGACAGGCCTTTCCGTTGATCTCGCTCAAGCTGAGTCTGAGTCTGGAGGCACAGAGGTTACAGAGCTTTTTCCCCTCAACCATCTGCACTCGAGAGTCATCCTGTCTTGTATAATTTTCCAGCGGGGAGGAGACGGGCTGGGCAGCGCAACTGGAGACTGCCGTGCTCCTTGGAAGTCCCAACAAGCCATGAGTGGCCAAGACCTGCTGAAGCACGTTGACCAGGAGAGCTGCAGACACTGGATTCCTACAACCTGTGCTTTACCTAAACACCTTCATAAAGTTTCCTGAATTAAAATGATTCAGGAAACACATTTTCAGACTGTCAGTGAAATGTATTCATCACTCCCCTGAATATACACCAGATTGTTAATGCTTTGGGCCAAATACCATGTCTTTTTTAATGCCTACAAAATGGAGTGCATGTTGCTGGCTTTGTATTTATAATAATTATAAAAGTAACGGGAGTAGCTGCATTCCTATAGGCTAGAAATGGCCAGGCACAGACAAAAGAAATGATTCATTATTGCAATTAATGCTTGAGCTTGCACCTGTGATTAATTAGCCTGGCGATAGCGCTATGCAAAAGATCAGGGTGAGAATTAATAGGGACACAATTTTTTAAGACGGTTAGGCTACTATTTAGTGCTCCTTCCCTTTAGTGCTGCCTCTGCCTGTTTAATTAAAGGCAATGGCACAGGCTTACTATGCACCAACAGACCCATAGGCAGGTGGTGCAGAATATTTATATAACAGTGTTCAGTAGAAAACTTCAAAATTAAATTCCCATCCAGGTCTCTAAATATAATTTTGAAATGTCAGAGACGCTAAGAAGAATGCTGGCACTGGATGAGGTTGCTGTCAGGAAGAGGCAATAGTGTGCCAGATTTATACTGGTCTAAATACGCAGGTGACTTTTCAGCTCTTGTGTCGGATGGAGCCTAAAATGCTCTGATGGACACACTTCATCTGGGGGGAGGCAGAGGAACCCGGCGGAACAGGAATACGTGCTGCAGATTTGTACACCTGTAGGTGTCTGCTGCAGATCCCTGCAGACAGCCACGCGCTCGGATTAAAGCTGGTTTAACTGTCATCCAGCGCTGCCGACGGCATGGGTGAGCTCCAGGGTTTAGGGGTGATGGCTACAACAGGGGGCCAGGGCAGGAGTTGCGGGGCTTTAAGCAGAACCCAGTATGTCGTTCCCCCGTGGTGATGTCCCCCCTCCACCCACAGCCTGGCGCACTGCGAATGACATCAGCGTACAAATGTCACCTCCGTGTTTCCTCCTCAGAGATAGCACAGGGTGCGAATGAGGAGAGAGAGGGTGCGGAGAAGAGAGCGTTGACGAAGGCAGCCTGATCAGATGCTAATGGAGAGAAGGAGGGTGAGAGATGTTCCACTGAGATCTGCCCGGGGAAAAACTCTCTGTAGAAAGGGCTTTAGCACTTTTCCTAGAGCATCACATCAGTGGCAGGGCTGCAGTTTGCCTCTGTTGAGTGACCTTCTGCTGACTTTCATCTCACAAGGTATCTCTCTCTTCTCCTCCCACCCTCCATTTCCTCCAAGTGTACCCCTCGGGGAAGAACAGCTTTGCTCTTTTGTAGTAGGCGGCTTTGTTGGGCAGGATGGAGCACCCTGCAAGTTCCCGTGAAGCACAAGCTACGCTGAAGTGCCAACCTTTTAAGGTGAGCCCTGCTGGCAAAGTTTCTCCTCCAGGTTTTATCCATCGCTCCTTCTGCTGGCTCATTATCTTTGCCTTCTGCATATTTGTGCCTCCCGCCACCCCAGTTCATTTTTCCCAGTTGCAGCAGCTATTGACTGGTTTATATATATGGGGTTTAACCAGTCCTCCCCGCCGGGTGCTCCTGGATCGCTGACGAGGCCGATTTGTCTGTTCACACATAATCTGAAAGCACATGCAAAGTTCTGTCTTGGCTGACCTAATTGTTAGGAGCTGCAACCCCGACGTCTTTGTAAATAAAACGGTTTAATCTCATGGGGCATGCCTGGTGGAGAGAGTTGAATAAATACATCAATATGTAAATAGACCCACAAGAGGAGGATGAACTGGGACTTTGCAAAACTGATAAAGCATCTTAGGAGATGTGTTGTCACTACACTTCTTGCATATTCTGATGAAGCAGACGGTAATGTTGCATCTCAGCCCTGGGTTGCGGGAGAGGAAGGGAGGGAAAAGTGTGGGCACAAGCACACCGTGACTAAAATTCTTGTATGGATTGATTTGACTTAAATATATTCTGGAGCTGGTCTAATTGTTAGCTTAGTCTCAGACTTTGATTTTCCTGTTGCTTTCACATCTCTGCTGACGAGTCTTCGCAGCATTTCAAGCAGCCTTATTGGGGGCAGCGTCCAGACCAAGCTGAACCTCTGTTTGACAACAAGAGATGACACCTGTCCTTATTGAACCTTTCCGCACAGCATTTGCAGCAAAGTGTGGCATGGGGTAAAGGGAGTGAAGGTCAGGGTTCTGCTGCATGGGTGTTTTACCTGAGTAACAGCATCGGGGCTTATTTTGGAAAACAAAGCCTGAAGCTTTTGGGACAGCTTGTTCATGATGGGCCTGTGCTGGTGTGATCCTCGTCAGAGATCTTAGCACATTGAGGGAGACCAGTTAAACGAAGCACGGACAGGAGAAGGTGCCGTGCCCGGTTTGCTCACACTGACACGCGTCCTGCAGTATCCTGCCTGCTGCGGGACTGTCTCTGTAGGTGACAGCCCTTATTTTTCCTCCTGCGTGTCCCGCGCCGCGGTGCCCGCCCGCGGGAAGATGCTGCTCCAGGTGGAAATACCGAGGTTTGGTTCACAAACGGCAACTCCACCTGCCATGTGTCAGGCAAGAGGAAACCCGTCACCCACCTTGGGCACGCGAGCGCTTCTCTGCTGGTTTCCGGGGAAAGGAGAAAAGGAAAAAACTCCCACCACATCGTCCGGAGTGCTGCCTCCCTTTCTGCTCCAGCCCTTGTTTTGCAGCGTGCCACGTGGAGTTTTATCACCTTCAATGATGAAATCTGTCACCTTCAAGCTGCTTTATTGTAATCTGGGGACTTTTGCCCTGTCCGCTGTAACCCGGCGCTGGGCTCCTGCCACGTAGCACCGCGTTCCTCCCCGCACCATCGCTAACGTCTATCGATCAGGCTCCTCGCTGCAACCAGCGGTGTTAACTTTAGAGACCGCATTTGTAGTTGTTTTCTCACCAGGATCAGGTCATTAATTGATCTTCTTTCTTTCTCTTTGCCTTCTTTCTGTCTCGTGTGCATCTCAATCCCCGTCTTCTGATGGCTGTTTCACCTCCCTTCCCAGCCCCCCTTCCAATTTGGAGAATAAAAGACGTGCAGGATAGCCAGTACTCAGGAGGTGATCTGATATTTTCAAGAATGTGACATACAAATACGTGTTTTAAACGACGATACCTTCATGTCGCATCAGTTCTAAAAATACACACGTTTGAGCCAGATTAAGTGGCGTATCTTCTCTTTGAGAAGGCAATTTAATAATAAACTTGGGGAATGGTACCTCTTCAGCAGATGCGGCTTGGATGTCACAGCTCTTGAAGTGTGGTGGAGTGGGAGGCTTTTTTTCTGGGCAGTTTGGGAACCCTAGTGTGGCAGGATGAGATAAATTGACCTTATTCATCGGCTGTTTTTATGTGCTAGAATCAAAATACTTTTGCTTGCTGCTTTTCTGTAACTTCTTTTGTAGATATATTTTTGTTTTAGGGGATAAATCATTTTCATCTGAAATGCAGCTATGGACGCTTGCGTACGCATTTGTATGGACTAATGAAAAACTTACCATCAGAGTTGCTTTTCTGCAACAATCACTACAGAGTAAAATGGTTGTTACTTTTTGGCAATGTCTGTTTTGTGGCAGAAATCTGAACTTTTTGTAAAATCATTTGGTCAAATCTTTGGGGTTTAGATTTTCAGTGAATAATCAATATTTCCAACAAAAGATTTGAACAAAAAAAGGCTGTTTATTGATGTTTTTCTGCAGGAAAAACTCTGTAACATGTATTATTAAACATAAAGAGGCTTATGTCTTGAGTTTCATCATGCCACGGCTTATAATAGCTTTTCAGAAGCTTTAAGTGGGTTCTTTTTTCATTAAACAAAATGTTGCATTCCCCCTGCTGCATTTATTACAGGCAGCATATCAGAAGGTGCCCGTGCCCAGCAGTTCTGGCCTGGAGGGCTGCTCTCATCGGTCTCCATCGGTGCCGTGAGTTATTTCATAAGCAATGGAAATATTTGTGTCAAAAGTGGATGCATAAGGGATGGCAGCAACATCAGAGGTGTGAGGAACAACGAAGGGAGCATCACATTTTCTTGGTGGCATTTTTATACATTTTCCTCCTGAGCGTCTAAGCAGAGAGATTGTGATGTCCCTGGTGATTAAGGGTGTAGCTGATGATGGGTGCAGCTTTTCCCCTAAGTCCCCCTCTAACTAGTGGTCTTAACCCTGACCTGTGAGGACCCCTTCGCTCTCTCAACTGCCTCTGCGCAGTTGCTTATGCACTTGGACATTTTAGGAAATGACTGTGGTCTCTAGGGCTAGGAATACAAGGATTTCTAGCCCGAGCGGCAAGGAGCTGGGGGAGAAATCTCATTGCTCTGTGTCGCTTCAGTTGTTAGAATTGCCAGAAGCGGGACTCGCCGGCCAGCGCTCCAAAGCATTGCTTCGGCAGCCCGGCAGGCTTGGAATAAAGAAATGCTTCAGTCATGTTTTCATTCCCCATGGCCAAGTTCCAGTATGCAAAATGGGATCACCAGAACTGAAATGCAGTTGGGTTGTGCCTCGGCTGACCTCCAGCAGCTGCTGTTCCAGCCCTGGGTCCCCGGAGAGCTCTGGGGATGCACCTCCGTACCGATGATATTCCTGCCGTAAGCCTCTCCTGAGCCGAGACTGCCAACTAACGTACCCAACTGCAGAGATTTTGTGACAACTCGATGGAAACCTTTCCTCCAGCACATACAAATATGTTTTGCAAGGCAAGAATAAGCAGTAATGCAAGCATCATACTCTTTTTTTTTTTTCCCTTTGCTTTTTCTTTGTTTTTTCCCCTTTGCTTCAGGAAAGCAGGAAGAGGATTGACACTTTATCCCACCAAGGGCCTTTTCTAAGATGCCTGCTGGGAACGCTCGCTGCATGTTTCTCTTTAGGTAGTCGCTCTTTTGATTTTCTCACTGCCTTGCAAGTCACACTGAGGTGCCTGGAGAAGGATTTGCTGATTGCTTATGAAATCCATTCTCCCTTGAGGATCTGCTCTTTCCATCTTGGTAAACTTTTAACTCTTGCTTTCTAATAACACTGAGAGACTGTGCTTTATGGGTTTATGAGGGTTTTGTGACTGATGTTCATCTGCGCTTGCATGAGACCAGTAACCTCATTTCATTTTTGAGAGAACATCGGGACAAGCGCTCTTCTTGGACAAGCGTATCCTTCTCCCTCCTTGGTCATGTATAAACAAAAGAGAAAGTAAAGTGGATATAATCTGTCCAGATCTGTCAGTCTGGCTCGCTTGTGCTCTCTCACCATATTGATAAACTTCTGACACTGTTTCTGTCCAGCGTGGCATATGGGCACGTGTTTAAAGGACATGGTCGGCTTATTTTTGATATCGTTCTGTTATCTTGTTTTTATTCTTGGTTCTGTACACTAGCGTCTGGGATATTTGGAAGCAGCTGCCGTAACTTGGCGTGGGAGTAGATTGCTTAAATATTACCTCACAGAGTCAGTGTAAATTTGCAGCAGATAAGACTTGCACCCCAAATGCCTTTTTTAACCCGTTACTGTCTTTTTTCCAGTCCTATTCCCTCTGCTCTTTCTTTATGATCTATTTCCAGCAGTTTTGAGATCAACGTGGCTCCTGTTTTATGCTTAGACCGACCTCATCTGTGCTACCTGAACAGTTTCTACATGGCCAGTAGAGAGATCTTGCACTTATGCACACGCATCTATGCACACACAGAGGCACCCACCACTGGTGGAGGATTCCTCAGTATCACAAATTCTGGAGGAAAAAAGCCCACAATCGTTATTTCACAGAAAATACGTGAAATACTATTCCCAAATAGCCAGGTAATACCATTCACCAAACTGTGACGTTGTTCGCATAGAGCAAGTGGCATTTCCCTTTAAAAAGCCTTTTTTTTTTTTAGGAGAAAGGACATTTAGAGCACCTGTACCGAAAGGGAGAAGGTAGCAGAGCCTGGGTGCGTATGCCCTGCTTCCTGTGCTGTTAGGCAGAGGCTAAACACAGGTTTGGTTATTTCTTATATATATTTATTTTTCCTCTTTGCTTTTTGCTTTTGAAATATCTGCTGGCGTTCTCAACGAAGAACAGCTGAGAGATCAGGAAAATGGCTTAAGAATTCAGCGGGCTGTAAGCTATTTGGATTTAAAATAGGGCCTGGGAGAGAGCTTTTTACACTGCCTTGCTAAACAATCCTCCTTCTGTCACCGTCTGAGGTTGCCGTCCTTTGTTCGTCATGATGTCGCCTTCCCTCTAACTCTCCAGAGCCTTCAAGGAAAGGAAAAGAAGGACGAACAAGTCTTCTTTTCTTTTGCTTTTTTAAATCCCCCCACGTCCCTCTTTCTAAAGAGAACCACAACCCTCGTGGGCCATCTGCCTTTGTGTTAGTTGTGCTTCTTGGCTTTGTTTCTTCGCCACTTCTCCCTCCTCGCCCCTTTGCCGGGCATCGCTAAGGACTCGGGGAGAGCTGTGCGGAGGCAGCTCAGCATCCCCGCCCTCGGCTGCAGCACTTGTAGCACCAAGTTCGACTCGTTTGACTCGGCCAGAGCCGTCTCCGCTGCCTACGGAGTCGTCGTCTTTCTTCCCCCTCCCAAAATGGGATCCGCAAAAGCGAAGCGGTGGCCGGCGCGCTGGGGGAGCGCGATTCTGGCAGCCA
>NW_010511105.1:0-3052 GCF_000687285.1 Phaethon lepturus | reverse complement strand
AGAATTTCTGTTCCATAAAAATTTGTGTCCAGGTGGGTAGCTCTCTTAGGGATGTATAAAGTACATTGGTAGAAATAACTTTTTGAGTAGATATTTAGCATTGCAAAGCGGTTAGTACATTGGTATAAATAACTTTTTGAGTAGGTATTTAGCGTTGCAAAGTGGTCATGTTTGTCTTAAGGTATGACAGACTGTATTCGGAGGTGGTTTCATCAACACACTAAAAAACACAACAGAACTTACTTCTTAAGGAAAATAGAAAGGAAGTTTTCTGCTGTTCTCGTGGCTGTTTCATATGAGTTAGTAATAAGGACATCTTGATCCACCTAAAAATAACAAGATATTATTGCCCTGTTATTTTAGCATACACAGGAATATGATTTCCAGATCAGCATTTCTCATCTCAGGCATACTATAATTTTTTCCTCTCAGGGATGTATAAAGTACATTGGTATAAATAACTTTTTGAGTAGGTATTTAGCGTTGCAAAGTGGTCATGTTTGTCTTAAGGTATGACAGACTGTATTCGGAGGTGGTTTCATCAACACACTAAAAAACACAACAGAACTTACTTCTTAAGGAAAATAGAAAGGAAGTTTTGTGCTGTTCTCATGGCTGTTTCATATGAGTTAGTAATAAGGACATCTTGATCCACCTAAAAATAACAAGATATTATTTGGCTGTTATTTTAGCATAACAGAAATATCATTTCCAGATCAGCATTTCTCACACATCAAATAATTACAGCAGACATAAAATTACAGTATTTGATTATTAGAGCATCAAAATAAAATATTATACCTACAAACACAAAAAGTCACTCCTGCAGACACACACATAAAAAAGGTTTTTTAAAAATATCCTACTTTCTTGTTTGAATCTTCATCTGAATTAGAATCTTTTTCTGCTGACGGTAAGTGCACCACACACTGAATAAGCTGAAGAACTAGTGCTGTTACCATCTGGATATACATAGGCTCTCCATCAGTGTCACTGCTGTTTAACCTATTAATAAGAAAACACAGCTTTAACACTAAAACAAAACAAAAGACAAACCAAACCAAAACTTTTTGCTCCTACATAATACCTTTCTAAATTATGACCACAGCGAGAAATCTGTGTTCTAGACATTTATCTATTCCTTTGCTTCTCTCTTATGCAGTGCAGGATTTGGTCTAACAAAAACTGGTAAGTATTATTCTCAGGCAGAAGAGATGCATTGAAACAGCCCACAGCTGGGCTATCAGAGTATCTGTGAAGTTCAACAGCCAAAAAATCTACAGGAATATTTAGTAAATTAAACACCTACGTGCTAAAGGCACTTACAAATAGGCTTACTACGTATAATGCCTTATCCATTTCTAACACAACACCAAAAAAATGCACCAAACTGTTCAACTGTTGGCCTAATAATTTACTACTTATGTATTATTTAATGCATGTGAAATGTGCAGGGCTTTTGCTGCACACTTAGGGGCACAAAAAAAGTATTATAAGGTCCTCTATTATAGTATATCCTACTGGGAGAAAATGCAGGGTCTAAACTTTCAGCAACTTAAGATCATAGAATGGTTTGGCTTGGAAGGTACCTTGAAGATCATCTAGTTCCAGCCCCCCTGCAATGGGCAGAGACACCTTCCAATAGCCCAGGTTGCTCAAAGCCCCATCCAACGTGGCCTTGAACACTCCCAGGGATGGGGCATCCACAACATCTTTGAGCAACCTGTTCCACTGTCTCACAACCCTCATAGTGAACAATTTCTTCCTTACATCTAGTCTAAATTTGCCCTCCTTCAGCTTAAAGTCATTACCCCTTGTCCTATCACTACATGTCCTGCTAAAAAGTCCCTCTCCAGCTTTCTTGTAGGCCCCCTTCAGGTACTGGAAGTCTGCAGTAAGGTCTCCTCGGAATCTTCTTCCCAACTCTCTCAGCCTTTCTTCATAGGAGAGGTGTTCCATCCCCATGATCATTGTTATGGCCTCTTCTGGACCCACTCCAACAGGACCTTGTCTTGCACATAAAGCGCATGTTGCTGGCTCATGGCCAGCTTTTCATCCACCTGTACCACCAAGTCCTTCTTGGCAGAGCTGCTCGGAATCCCTTCATCTGCCAGCCTGTACTGATATTGGGGTTGCCTCAATCCAGGTGCAGGACCCTGCACTTGGCCTTGTTGAACTTCATGAAGTTCACACGGGCTCATTTCTCAAGCTTGTCCAGGTCCCTCTGGATGACATCCTGTCCCTCAGGTGTGTCAATTGTACCACTCAGCTTGGCATCACCTGCAAACTTGCTGAGGGTGCGTTCGATCCCACTGTCGATGTCATTGAAGAAGGTATTAAAGAGTAATAGGTCCCAGTACAGACCCCTAAGGGACACCATTGTTCACCGATCTCCATGTGGAGATTGCGCCATTGACTGCTACCCTCTGGATGTGACCATTCAACCAAATCCTCATCCACTCAACAGTCCACCCATCAAATCCATAGCTCTCCAATTTACAGAGAAGGACGTTGTGGGGGACTGTGCCAAAGCCCTTACCGAAGTCCAGATAGATGACACCAGTAGCTCTTCCCTTGTCCTCTGATGTAGTCACTCCATCATAGAAGTCACCACATTGCCCTTGGTGAAGCCATGCTGGCTGTCTCGAGTCACCTCTCTGTCCTCCATGTGCATTAGCATGGCTTCTAGGAGGATCTGTTCCATGATCTTCCCAGGCACAAGAGGGGAGGCTGACAGGTTGGTCATGCCCAGGGTCCTCTTTGCTACCTTTGTAAAAATGGGTGCAATGTTTCCCTTTTTCCCGTCTCCAGGGACTTCATCTGACTGCCAGAACCTTTCAAATATCATGGAAAGTGGCTTGGCAACTACATCAGCCAGTTTCCTCAGGACTCTGGGGTGCATCTCATCAGGTCCCATAGACCTGTGTATGTTCAGGTTCCTCAGGTCGTCTTGAACTGATCTTCTCTTATAGTGGGAGGGACTTTGCTCCTTCAGTCCCCATCACAACTGTGTCTTTAAGATGGTAAGACCAGTATGAATATACTGCATGGG
>NW_010511104.1:0-1940 GCF_000687285.1 Phaethon lepturus | reverse complement strand
TTCGGTCCAAAACATGATGTCTCTCTTCTGCATCATGGCGAACGGTGATTCAAGTCCTTTGTCCATCATCTCAGGCATGTCCCAGCAACTGGCATAAATGCTTATGTTTGTAAAAGTTTTTTTACCAGCGTGAGATTCATCCCAATGGGAGTAGGCAATAGATTTTTAACTAAAGTATAATTGAATTGTAACAGCTGATAAGACATAACAGAAGCTGCATAGTTTAACTCACATCCTATAATGTTAATACAGTTACAGACACAAGTATTTGAGTGATTACTTATACCAACAGTGATATTATCTACAGCTATAAAATTACAAAGAGTTCTTATACATACACATCCCTTCCGAATATATACAAGTACAGTTCCAGGCATCTCTTCTGGATGCATCTCAGACACAAGTATTTGAGTGATTACTTATACCAACAGTGATATTATCTACAGCTATAAAATTACAAAGAGTTCTTATACATACACATCCCTTCCGAATATATACAAGTACAGTTCCAGGCATCTCTTCTGGATGCATCTCAGTGACAAACATTTTGCTCAGTGTCAAGGCAAATGTCCTGAGCTTTAATGGTGTTACTTCCCTGTTGTTCCCCTACCACACATGCATCAATTTCAACAGTCTGCCATTTGTTATTGCTTCTTTGGGCCTATACTCTATATTCTAATGGATATAGTACTGTTGTGATTTAATCCGAATGCAATGGTCAGGTACGTGGCTTTTACTGATGCATTCTGTATGGTTAAAGCAAAAGCTGTGGCTTTATTATTAATAGGATCATAAGTGAAATTAACTAGATACCACCACGATTGGAATTTTCTTTCCAATTTGGCTGCATTTTCCCAGACTATTTTTCAATTTTCAGTGGTTAAGGTGCCATCTTCACCTTCTCTTACAGTTGCTGCTATTGTAGATTGCACCCACAGGTGAGCTTGCATGCAACTAAGAGCTAGAGAAATATTATTTTATTTTGAGCTACACCAAGTGCATCTAGGATTAATTGGTGGTCCTTTTCAGTAACTCTTCCCCACTGAGGTAATATTTTAGATAAAAGCCACTGATGAGTTCCTAAAGCTGATAGGGAGGACCGTAATGGATGTTCTAGTTTGTTTAGATCATGTATGGCTGTACTAAGTTTGTTTGCAAGTATTTCAGGTTTTATGCTGTTTAAGACTCCCAATCCTGTCCCTAAGGTGCCAGTTGCATCTCTCTCTGCTTGTTTTCAAGGGTAAGGCTCATGTAGCCATGCTAACCACCCTGCATAAGACGTACTTACAAATGGTGAACAGAACAGGTTGGTTTAACTGCAGAGATATTAATCTGCATTAATAGTTCTACTCGTTTGAGGGACCATGATGGGTTAAACATCACTTGCTGTCATCCTACATATCTGATTATATACTATCCAATTTCAGAGTAGTATGAGGTTTAGGGGTATCTTTAAGGATAGTCCGTTTCCATGATCTTTCCCTGTATCTACCCATAAGCATACTGCCAGAGGTGTGTCACTGAAGAAGCTAATGTTACAGTAGGGGCATGAAAAGTAGCTTTCCCTTTCCTTTGAGTTTGATTTGTCATTTTGATGACTATAGAGGCATGTCCCTTTAGGTAGTTTGTCACATTACATTCAGTAGAGATTCTATCACCTGGCTGGTGTAACAGAAATAAGGTACCTATTTGTTTTTGTCATTATACGATTATTAGCGATTGTCAGTGTAAGGTTTTGTCTGTATTGGCTTTCCCATTGTTCCTGTGTTTCCATCAACTCTGAACACATATGGTATAGAGTGTTTGATTAGCAGTAAAAGCAAGAGTACCTTCATTATACATACATCTGCTGGAAGTATAACACAGCAGAGAGGAAAGAGTCTAGGAGGTTCCTGGAGTGTGTGGAGGATAACTTCCTGACACAGCTGGTAAGTGAGCCT
>NW_010511103.1:0-40739 GCF_000687285.1 Phaethon lepturus | reverse complement strand
AGAGGTGGGGGGAAGGTGTTTTAAGATTTAGGGTTTTTTTCTCATTATCCTTCTCTGATTTTGATTGATTGGTAATAAATTAAATTAATTTCCACAAACTGAGTCTCTTTTGCCCATGATGGTAATTGGTGACTGACGTCTCCCTGCCTTTATCTCTACCCACAAGCTTTTCATTATATTTTCTCTCCCCTGCCCAGCTGAGAAAGGGAGTGATAGAGTGGCTTTGGTGGGCACCTGGCATCTAGTCAAGGTCAACCCACCACAGTAACCAACTTTGTAAGCAATACAAATGCAACTGAAACACAGTGATGCAGTTCCAAGACAGCAGCATGTTTTTTTCTCTTCTTGACAGCCTGGAGAAGAAAAAACATACCTCAGTTTGTTTTCCAGTTAAGTCTTAGCAAGTTATTAGATGGTGATTTTTGCACTAAACTTCTCAGCCAACAACCTCAGCTAAGATGTTTTTCTTACCAAGAAAAGAGAGCTGAGGAGAAAGCGAGGCACCAAGGATTCAAGGCACATAGCATGTAACTGAAATAAAGTATATTTACAAGAAGAGATAATTTTTATGTTCATCCTGCCTTGTGAATGCCTGTAACAAACAACCCAATTTTCCTGTGATATCACAGACTCTGCAGGTATTTCAGGTTTCCAGAAAAAAAAATTCTGTTCTGAAGACCTTACAATATTTTCCACAGTGGATTCTGAGTCAAGCACAGAGTTGGCTGGATGGTAAAGTTCATAAATGCAACATATATGCATGCATCCCAGAAAACAGAACCAATCACTCTGAAAAAAATCTTCTACTTCTATTTAGCATTTTTGAGTCCTCCTTTTCGCCTGTAATGTACCATGAACTCAGTGCCAGACCATGATGCTTCACTGGGTCCTCCAATGTCTTTGATAGCTTAGGAAAAAACAAAACAAAACAAAACAAATAAACAACAACAACCAACCACAAATACAAGAGGAAGAACAGCTCTGCATATACACACAAGACGATAAGGTTGTTGGTTTTTCCTTCTTCCGATGCCCCACATCAACCATCTCTTTCTTCCCTTGTCGTCACTTGCCATCTGGACCTGTTCTACTGCATGTCCTCTACAAGTCTTCTGCTATACACGTACCCCCTTGATTCCTCAAGAATCTGCACTAAGTAAAAGTATCAGAGAAGAAAAGCAGTTTCTAAAAGCTGGTAATTCAGCTACTCATCATGTGGTTTGCTCATTGTCAAGAAGGAGAATTAAGGGTGTCGTGTTGAAGGCTCTGTGGGCATATTAAATCATGGCTGTTTCACTAAGGCAGCGACACATGAAGCAAACAGCAACACTTCAGAAGTTTTCAATTAAGAATATTTTTTGCAAGAGTAGTGCATATTTTATTAATAAGATTACATGGGAAATTTAGTTACCCCATGAAGTTACTGAGCAAAGATTTGAGACTGAATTCATAAATTATGAAGCCAAAAGAAAATATTGCAATGTTTAATTTACAAGCTACATGAAGGAACCATAACACTTCATTGAATTAACCCTGTCTGAACTAAAGCATTGGTGTTAGAAAGCAAGTGAAATTTTGATCTTAGAGACTTCTGCAGCGGAAACTTTGTTGCAGCTCTTAATAAATAGTACCTGTGTCTGATTACTCTTATTGCTTTACCATCCTGGTAAAACCTACAGAAATATTATCATAGAATCATAGAAACATAGAATAGTTTGGCTTGGAAGGGACCTTTAAAGGTCATATAGTCCAGCCCCCTGCAATGAACAGGGACTTCCACTTCTTCCACTAGATCAGGTTGCTTAAAGTCTCGTCCAACCTGACCTGGAATGTTTCCAGGGATGTGGCATCTACCACCTCTCTGGATAGCCTGTGCAGGTGTTTCACGACCCTCATTGTGAAAAATTTCTACCTTATCTCTAGTCTAAATCTACCCTCTTTTACTTTAAAACCATTACCCCTTGTCCTATCAGTACAGGCCCTGCTAAAAAGTCTGTCCCCATCTTTCCTATAGGCCCCCTTTAAGTACTGGCAGGCTGCAGGAAGGTCCCTCCAGACTCACCTTTTCTCCAAGCTGAACAACCCCAACTGTCTCAGCCTGTCTTCAGAGAGGAGAAGTGTTCCATCCCTTGGATCATTTTTGTGGCCTCCTCTGGACCTGCTCCAACAGGTCCATGTCTTTCCTGTGCTGAGGACTCCAGAGCTAGACTCCTCGTGGGGTCTCACCAGAGTGCAGTATAGGGGCAGAATCCCCTCCCTCAACCTGCTGGCCATGCTGCTTTGGATGTAGCCCAAGGTATGGTTGGCCTTCTGGGCTGCGAGGGCACATTGCCAGCATATGTCCAGCTTTTCATCCACCAGTACCCCCAAGTCCTTCTCGGAAGGGCTGCTCTCAATCCCTTCATCCCCCAGCCTGTAGTGATACCGGGGGTTGCCCCAACACCCAGGTGCAGGACCCTGCACTTGGCCTTGTTGAACCTCATGAGGTCCACACAGGCCCATGCTTTGAGCTTGTCCAGGTCCCTCTGGATGGCATCCCATCCCTCAGGCATGTCAACCACACCATTTATCTTGGCATCATCTGCAAACTTGCTGAGGATGCACTCGATCCCACTATGTCATTGATAAAGATATTAAACAGTACAGGTCCCAATACTGAACCCTGAGGGACACCACTTGTCACTCGTCTCCATCTGGACGTTGAGCTGTTGACCACTACTCTCTGGGTGCAACCATCCAACCAATTCCTCATCTATCCAACAGTGCACCCATCAAATCCATCTCTCCCCAATGTAGAGAGGAGGATGTTGTGGGTGACCATGTAAAAGGTCTTACAGAAGTCCAGACAGATGACATCGGTAGCTCTTCCCTTGTCCATTGATGTGGTCACTCCATCATAGAAGGCCACTAGATTGGTCAGACATAGTCTATTATGACACACTATACGTAGCTGCACTGAAATGTATGGTACCTGCTTTCACTCATATGTACCAACTTTCTCCCCTACCAGTGCGCCACTACTTTATACTGCTTTTATAAAGTCCTTTCACCTCCTCCCCAGTTCAAGTTTCTAACTGTTTTTGTTTGTTTTCATAGCTGGCAAAGTCTTCTGTTCCCACTCCCAGAATGCGGCTTTTGAAGTATCCAGCGCAATGTTCTGCAACCATTCTCAATCATAATTCATCAGTTTGTTGATAGTCTTTTCCCCAGTTGATTTACCTCCTAATTGTTTTCATTTCTGTGAAATAGAATGTTTTAAAACATTAGGTGTCTATTTTAGTCTATTGATCTTCGTTCTGTTATTTTGCTTGCAAATGTAATCAAGTAAAATTTGTACCTAAGCAACCCTGTCTTTCAGTTTTGTGATCTATTTCTCTTAATCTTTCAAAATTATGTTTGAGTTCCCCAAGTTTAGATGCTAAAACTAAAGAATTATTTGTTTCTTTCAGCACAAGAACTCAAACATATCTCACGCAATATCCCAATGTACATGTTAGTGCTGCTTTTCTACCACTGTAAGAGGAGAGGTTAGTCATACTGCACTCTGGCTTGGCTTGGCTGTCCGTTACAGATACTGCCAAGTCGTGATTGGTCTGGCAACTCCTAAGTGAACTTTGGAGGAGTACCTGTCTCCTTTACGTAGTCCTCTCACCAAAACTACTGCAGTTTTTTTAAATTTTCAGTCACACAGACCTTCCTATCGGGCTTTATAAATGCCCAGATGGTTAGATTCCTACAAAGAAATAGTTTCAAATCCTTACTATTTTTCACTTCGTCTCCCAGTTATTGGCATAAAGCTAATCAAAAATTCTCTCTATATCTCTTAATACTTTGGTCCAATTTACGCTCAACATCTTTTGACGTTATGCTGAGTTCACATTTTAATCCATTTTTGTATTAATTTAACCTCCTCTGGTAACAGCCTCCTTCGCCAGAAAACTGGATGCTCTTCTACTGTTGAGGATTGAAAGTTTATTATTCCCCTGTCTCCTTAGTTAGAATCAACAACAAAAACCTACCCCTCTTACCAAGTGAACCATTCATTTCCAAATTGCTCTTCTCTTTACTTTGGTTTTTCTTCCTCAGAAGCTTCCTGAGCTCTCTTGGTTATATCTCTATACACCAATGTCGATACCCATCATCGCCAGCAGATCTGTGGCTTCCCATAGCCACAGGAGAGTCTACTAACTCTTGATTCTCATTTCATATTATCATTCTGGAAAGCACATATTCCTGTTTACTTGTTCCTTGAAAATATTTTCCCATCCTTTTTGGCGCAAAATTCCTAATAGGAGCATCTTTTCTCTTTAGGCTGCTGGAGATCTCCATTTAGACACACTCAATTGCATTGCAGTCTAGGCTGCCAACCAGTCACAGGTGTGTCATCTCATAGCTGTCTAGCTCAGTCAACCAGCTGCATCTTCAGAAACGTTTTCTCCTGTTTTCGTATTGGAGATATGAAAATAGCAGGGGTACTTCAAATTGTGTTCCTCCTATTCTTTTTCCTCTTTGTCTGTGTGAACTGAAGGAGCTATGAAGGAGGGTTGTACAGGACATAACTTCATTGGCTGAGTTTTGATGCTGTAGCCACAGAAGAAAAATCCCTTCTGGGAATGATTCAGGCACCTAAATAATGATCCTTAGGAGGGCAGTTCTTAGGAGTAGCCCTTTTCCATCTGCACTGGCTGCAGACAGACCAAAGGAAAGTGCCTTCACAATACATCCAGCTACACAGACTACTTAACATTGGGAAATCAGGAAATCTCTATTTCACAACCTTTATCATCTGCCCTGATCCATGTTGCATGCTCCCTTGACACACTGACACATCTGCTTGAATTGACCAGTAGAAGTTTCTTTATTTGAGTTTTGCCATTGCAAAACCGGCACACTCTCCATTCCCTTATCAGGAACACTTTAGTCATTATAATATGTGGTATCTGCATTTGTCCTTCTGATCTTTTCTTCCAGTACAGCCACTGACTTGTATTCTGGATAGAGAAAGTCCTTGCTGGTTTCAGACAGGAAAAAAACACAACTGTTTACAGTTGTACAACACAACTTACATCTTAAGTCATTGTACACAGAAGAACATGTATGTCATCTGAAGGAAAGTATACATGCTGCCTCAAGAGTATTGTCTAAATAACCCAAGCACCCAAAACAATCAGTCATTTGCTGTTCCTGCTGCCCTGCTCCACCAGTCTGTTGGCAGGAGGGGACTGTTGCCACCAATACAGAGGATGACCTCTGTCTCCAAGGTCTCAGCCACATAGACTCACAGACATGCAGAAGTGTCTTGTCTGCCACAAGCCTAATCATGGGGAGAACAAAATGGAGAGAGCAAAAACATCCAGACCAGCCTACAGTGGGGAACCATTTTAATCAGTTGTTGTGCTTGCCCCCCAGAAGAAACACCTGTGACTAAAATTACCATTTTGGTAAGAAACTCAACATGTAAACAGAGCTAATTAAAGCAAAGAATATAAAGCTATGGTTGCACATCTCACTTATGTCTGAGGACTCTTTAGTAAACATGCAATGTGGATAATAGTAATAGTAATAGCAATAGCAATAGCAATAGCAATAGCAATAGTAATAGTAATAGTAATAGTGATTACTATTTACTATATACTAATAATAATGTGATTGGATCTGCAGGAGTACCAAGGATCCACAGTTTTCAATTAGTCAATTGATACAACTCCTCAAACAAAAAAAGACCAGGACACTTACTTCTGGTGCCATTGGCCTCATCTAAAATTGCAAACATTGAAGTTTACTGGAGAAATCAAGTGAAGCAGGTTCAATGCCTACTTTCAGTCACTACATTTGACAGCCCCACAAATCTATGTAATAACATTTTGACCATAAAATATACTACATTATTTTAACACTCAACATGTTTATGCTTGAAGCTGCCTCTTGAATTCCCAGGGAGACATTAGAGGAAAATTAAAAAGCACAACCAAAAAATATAACCATAGTCAACCCCCACTCATAAAGTTTAATTGGAAAGTAGATATTAAGTATGTATCGTTATTACATTTTGAAACAATGAATAAAATATGTTGTTGGCTAAAGACTGAACTCTGAAGACTGAATACATTGTCTATTATTCAAACACAAATGAAAATGCACTGTATTATCAATTAATATGGGCACTACTTTCTGTGAAATAAATAAATAAATCCATCAGCCTCATCTGGTGATTTTCATACTCAAGTACCTTTAATCACAAGCATAAAAGCAAGGGTGGGAAGAACAGTAGCCAAAGCTGTTGCCAGGACAACTTATCCCTGGATTTAGCATTATCATGAAGGGAAAACCTACAAGGAATTTAATTAACCAATACCTCAACTTTCCAGCCTGCCAAGCACTGCCTGCTCCCTTTCAACTCCAAATCCCTCAGGAATGGCTGCACTACTGGTGGATGCACCAACTTAACAGAGAAGCAGCATGGAATATGTCCATATGATTTCTCACAAGCTGACATGAGCCTGCTCTGCCCCTTAGACCACAGCAGGTGACATGAGCTAGCTCTCACGCCAAAACCAGCTGTCAGCCTGTAGCCAAACCCCAGCTAATACATCTTTTTCTTTTAACAGCATATATTAACCTGAGTTTTGCATTGCACTGATGTGATCACACTGCTCTTGGTGAGCTGAATGAACAGGCAGAACTTGCTTGCATCTGTCACTCTCTACAGTGCAGAATTAATCTCCGCTGTGAGCGCTGCCTGTGAGGTTAAGGAGGAAACCAATCTATCCCATACATTTGGCTCATGCAGTTGTGCTGGATGGCAGACAAAGGTGTGACAGCATACAGAGACCTCCCCCGTGCTGCAGCTGCTCCCTACTCCTACTGACTCCTTGTGCATCCTCCCCTTTGGATGGGAGATGGCAGAATTTCTCCCATCATTTATGAATAAACTTACAACCTTCCTCAAGAATTGGGTTGCCTGATGTCCATACTGCTGCTGTCAGGAAAACTTCACTGTTGCTCGGTTGGTGAAGCCCCATAAAAAGTCCTCCTACATTTGCTGAAAGGATCAGGTGGGACACCTGACTCTCTTTCACAGCACCATGCCTATTTCTCCTTTTGGGGTAATTCCAGAAAAATACATCTGGAAGAATGCAAGAAAATACAGAGAATTCAATTATACCAACCTTCAGTAAATAGCACATTATGTTTTCTTCCACTTGAAATATATTGCAAATGATTGAATTGTCACGCTATACTATGTGGAACAAAGATATACACTGATGTTACTGGGAAAGAACAAGAAACTGGATTTGTTTCTCCAGCAGGATGTGTGGCTGAAATTAGTCCTGTTTATTTAAAGTTTACACATTTTAGTCTTATGGACTTAATCATTGGAAGAACAGCAGCTTCCAGCTGTCTTGCTCAACTAATCCTACAACATTCAACAGTAGTTCAGATACACATCCTTCCAACTACAAGAGTGACTAGACAGTAAAATGAGCAGATTCAATAACAGAAGTTTGAAGAAAGTGGACCCACACTCACAAACAAATATGCAGAGTTTCATAAGAGGATCCATCTTGGTCAATTTTAGTTGTACAAAAGTTATTCACCGGTGTGTGTTCACTAATGGAGACAGGCAGTTACCTCCAAAGTGAATCCATCTGTTTCTGAGGTGGCATATGAGATAGGTGAAGCTAGTCACCTTTTGGATATGTTTTTCTCTCCCCATTGGACTATTAAAAGAGCCTAACAACTAGCTTAGATAAAACACTTGTTTCTTAGTCATAGAGTTGGCTGAGATGATCCACCTCTTGCTGTGTTAATACCATGAGAACTTGCAAGGACTAGAGAAGTTAGTCCTCAACACTTTTTGTTCTTGCTTTGGTTAGACATAATGTGGTGAGAACATTTTTTTTTATTATTTCAGTCTTATTGTTTGGCATTGGTATTATATTGTCAATCTAGTTACTGGCAAAGCTTAAAAGATTAACATCTACAGAGCTGAGGCAGAGGGAATGAAAGGGGAAAGGGAAAAAAAAAAAAAGAAAGCTTGTTGACCGGTTCTTTTGGGACCTCAAAATGAAAGTTTGTGGTGAAGTTTATTGTTGAAATAAAGTTGTGTGGTCATAAAAGATCTTATAGTTCCTGAATTTATTCAGAACATGTACAACACATGCACCTGTAAATCAGTTCACCAAATCACTGCTTGAGAACACTGACATTTAGCATACAATAATTTTAGCACTTTTCTTCATAGCAGGACCTATTTTCCAAAATAAGAGCAGTATAGCAGAAATCAAAACATTTCTCAAACTTTTCTCAAATTTGTTTTAAAAGGTCCTTTGTCCCTGCCTACACTTACAACCTAAAATATTCCCTCCCCTCACACAGCCAGCCTTGTCATGTCTTTCATCAGGTTACGTCAGGACTGCATATCCTTTTTCTTGTGATCTCTTGCAATAGTTTTCTTGTTGCCTTCAGGTCTTCACACCTTAGCTGGGATTTTCATCTAAGCCTGCTAGTCATCTAAGTGAGATTCAAACATGGAACTACAGGGACCCATCAATGGACATGCACACACCTTCACTCTCCATATTAACAAACTTATTTACCATATTCACAGTTCTCTTGAATATTAGCATGGGTTTTCAGTTCATCTTCGGTCCAGGTCTAGACCCTAGGCCCCCTTATTGGTCACTAAATGAGAGCCTGGGTCTTTCCACGTGGTGGTCTCCTCTCACTTGCTAGCTAGTCTGGCTTGAAGATCACTAGAAGACATATACATACACCGCCACGTACAGCAACTAGAAAGCAATATCATAGAGAAATAGGAATAGAGTTTAGTAAGAAATTTGGATAGACTACAGTGATCAGGCAGAGGGCTGTGTCGAGGTCCAGTGTTGGGCTCCTCAGTATGAGAGTGACATGGACATACTGGAGTGAGTCCGCTAAAGGGCCACAAAGATGACTAAGGGTCTGGAGCATCTGATGTACAAGAAAAGGCTAAGAGAGCTGAGACAACCAGAGAAGAATGGGCTTGGGAGATCACATCAATGTGCATAAATACCTGATGGGAGGCAGTACCGAAGACAGAGCCAGACTCTCCTTAGTCTTGTCCACTGCCAGGACAAGAGACAGTGGGTACAAACTCTAGTATAAATACAGGAAATTCCACTTAAAAGTAAGAGAAAGGGTTTTTTTACTGTGAGGTGGTCAAATACTGGAGCAGGTTGTTCAGAGAAGCTGTGGAGTCTCCATCCTTGGATATTCTTACAATCCAACTGGATGTAGCTTTGAGCAATCTGCTCTATTTGACCCTACTTCAAGTTAGCAAGTAGCTAACCATCTGGAGCATTGTTTTGCCACCACTACAGGTGAAACAGCAGAGCAGTCATTCTTTTCTTTTTCCTCCCTGCTAAAAAATAGCAATTATTGTTTGTTAAGCAGTACTCAACACCATTTCTCTTTCTTTTTGTTTTTTTTTCATTTCTCCCAGTACTTGTTTTCATCAGTGTTAACCTGTTCTATATGTAGATGTGATGTTTATGGACACGGTTTAGTGGTGGACTTGGCAGTGCTAGGTTAGTGGTTGGACAAGAGGATCTTAAAGATCTTTTCCAACCTAAATGATTCTATGATTCTGCGGCTCTATGATATGAAGACAATGGATTTGATTTTTTCTTTTTTTAATTTTTTTTCTTTCAGAATCTTCATTAACCATTTATCAATTAAAGTTTTAAACTGTGGCGGAGGATGAAGCGAAGTTCTTTACATTGAGGTTAAAAAAGTGGATTTAAGAATGCAGGCATTAAAGCATCATTCAAGGAAGTTTTAAAATTAATACCATCATGCAATAAATCAATATATGGAGGAGAAAGAAACAACAGAGATTTGCATGATATGCAAGAAGAGAATAAAGAGAATAAATCAGCAGGTTTTCAACATTTGACTTTCATTCTTCTTTTCTAAGGTCCTTCATAGAGTCATGTTTACAAATATATGTTTTTGTACTCTTTCATTCTTCACTTTCCTTTCAAGAGAAGCTCAAGACATAAAAGTATGGAACAGATATTCTGTATTACTTCACCATGTCACAAGAGCAATACTTGCATATCAGTACTTCAATTGTCATATGATCAAAATGGATTTTTTTACAGGCTTAAGTGCTGATTATTGGTCTAATCCTTGGTTTTTTCATGCCATAACTGGCAAAGATAAGGACTGAGATCTGTTTTAACATCATGTGTCAAGAAAGCTCTGGTCAAAAGTCTTTTAATTGTTTTTCCTTGTACTAACAGAGAAGCCAAGGATTTCAAAATGGGATACTGACATCAAAGCTTATGCAATGCAGGTATTATAAATACACCATCCACAAAACTTCTGTTCAACATTCAGGCAGTTTATGGGGAAAGATGAACTGTTTGACTGAAACAAAAATTCTTTAGGCACCTTCAGAGTATACTGAAACCCATGTCTCTGGACTCCCTTTCCTGCTAATGAGTGGTGGCACTGAAGCATTTTCATTCTTGGCTGTCATAAATAATAGGCATGCTCTTTCTCCAACATGCTAAAAGAGTTTCTCAGGGAGAGCAGCACAGTGCCTCAATAATGGGTTAAATTATTCTTGACTCCAAAAATGAAAAATCCAGGGGACATCAAGAGCACACAGGGCCATTTTCTCTGATACCTTTGATGCCCCTACTCACAGGCAATTGCAAAGATGCAGCTGTAAGATGTTGTTTACATCCTCACACACTGATGCAAGTAACCTTGGAAGTGTCTCCTCCAGAGAATGTAATGTTTAACGCAGTCACAGTTATTCTCTGTTCCCTTTCCTATGTCATGATGCATATGTTTACAACTTCGTTGAAAGTCCATAGAGTTTTAGTGATTGATTGTGTGATGCATATAATGGGGATATGCTGACCTAAGAATCCCATGTATTTTTAAAAGCTACATATAAAGCGTCCATCCCACTCTGTGTAGGACTCAACATAACAGTGACATTCAGCCTTGGCTCAGATCCTGCATATTCTTACACATCTATTTAAGTTTACAAGTCCTATTGCCCTCAGGTAAGGCATCCCAGAGTGAGGATCATCTGGGGTATTCATGATAGTAAAGGAAGGTAAAATCATATAGATAACATAAGAGTTTTTCATAATCAAAAAACTGGGAACTAATGCAAAAAAAAGTCTTTGAGAACTCCCAGGGATCATGTGGAAGGTGTGGAAATGCTCTTTGTGCCATCTAGGGAGATGGAGAAAATGTGGATTTCATTTGAGAGGAAGAAGTAAAAGTATGTAAATTTCTGCATTAGGATACTCAGTAATAAGGGGGAAAGACACAAGCCTAGGCTACAGGAAGGAAACATCCAGGGTATATTTGCACATGCCCACACGGATGAAATAGGCTCACAGTGGATCCATGTGTGCGGCGCCTCACTGTCATGTGTCCTGTACCAGCCCCTTCCTGCTTACAGAGCTGCCTGGCTCAGAAAGCAGAGAAATGTATGTTAGTGTGTCAGTGTATAATAAGAGGTTTTGGATTTAAGATGAAGGCAGTGCCCAGTCTTAATACCTCTACATGGAGGTAATTCTACCTTCTACCTTAATTACCTTTTTCCCTACCTCAAAACCTCCTTTCATGTCATCTTTGTCAGACCATTGTATTCTGCAGTCTTTGCTACATCTTGCTGTGCTGTCTTGAAATGTTCCACTTGAGAAGAAAATTGCTGGATGCATCTAGAAGGTAAAAATACAGAAATAAGAATCCTGATCCCATGATCACAGTCTTTCAACATGAATAACATGGCATGATTGGCAGAGAGGAGGCAACACCAGGGTCTTTGTGTCTGGTACATTTGCTTGGATACAAAAGGGGGAAAAAAAAAAAACGTGGAGGTACTGCACAACAATGTGAGCAGCTTTTATGTTTGAACCTTGTGACTATCAAAAAGTTGGTTGCTGAGAGCAGCTGAAAACCAGGAGGGATAGGCACAGCAAACAGGCAAACGCAGCTAGCAGATAAAACTTTGCAGAAAATTTAGCCTTAACCTGGTCCCTTTGCTTGCAAACACAGACCTACCTGGAATAAGAAAAGCAGTCGTGCTGGCAGATGAGCATGCAGTGTCAAAATGAAGAGGGGGAAAAATGCAAACATTTTCTCGGAGAAACAGAAGAGATGTAATAAGCCTTCATGTGGCTGTTTAACACCATGTTGACTCTTCTGCAGGAATAAACCAGCAAACTGAATTACATTAACTGAGCATCTGGCTTGGTATGGTCAACTATTTTATATTTATGTAACTCTACCTGACTCCAAAATACCGACAACCTGCACACAAGACAGCAAAACTGCAGCCTGAACAAAGGTGGGAATGGAAAAGGGGAAAGAAGCAACCAACTGGTATAAGAGAACAGTTCAAAAAGTGTACAAAGCTGAGAGGGAAACTCATTGTTCTTAGAAGAAAGCCATGGGTTCATTCTGTACTTTTTCCAGCACATGTAAAAATGTGAGAGCACTCGTGATAGCATATTCAGTTACTAGCCCAACTTCTTATGTTCAAGTTTGGGGACTAGATATTCATCACTTTGCCACAAATTTAGGTTGGCCTCAGTGGAATAATCCCTGTTTTAGATCATCTTAAGTAAGATTAAGAGCAAACTCTTGTTTTTTAATGTCTCATGTGGAGCATCAGGCAAGGCAAAGATAAGTCTTGTAGCTGAGATTCACACTTCCAAGTGCTTGCGTGATTTTGGATTGTCATGCTCTGTTGTGAACAGTAAGTCTGCTTTGAAAGGTGAGCCAAGAAAAGAGAAAGCAGAGAAAAGTCTTGACAGGTCTGGATGCACTGGCCTCTGCTCTGCCCAAGTAGTGTTGTTTAAGACCTCAAAAGCTGGTCTAAAAGCAAGACGCATTGTGTAAAAAGGCAGAGTGCTGAAGAGAGTGAGATTTGCTGTACCTAATTTTGTGCTGAATTAGCCTGTCAGATTTCCCCCCTCAAATAATGGTTGTATCTGTGTTTGGCAGGGGTGGATGGAGAGCTCCCTTTCTGCCTTGTCTGTAACTCAAGCTGGTGTTGCAATGAACTGGCATGGCCCCTGCAGTGGCCAACAGTTTTCATACACAATACTGCCTGCAGAACCTGTGAGCCAGGCAGAAATTCAGCAGTCAATTTTCAGATGCCATTTGCAGAATGGCCCCTTTGGGACATGAGGCAATGGCGCTTGGCTAAGGAAACATAAATGCCTTGGGTGAAATAGCTTCACAGAACCTTAGCGAGGCACCAAGGTTTCAAGGACTGAAATTACGACCTTTTTGTCTTGTACCATTTTGGAAAATCAATACTTGCGTGCTTGTTCTGTTCTTAAAATAAATATTGTGCAGCTGTTTTTCTTTTGGTTTTTTACTCATGCCTGATCTCCTGTACTCACAAGTGGCTCTGCAGTAAGTAGCTGTCAGGCTGGGGTATGCACAAGGCAAGAACCTCAATGATTACAGACTCATAGTTTGAACATCCATGCCAATGTTTTCAGACTAACATCATCTCCCTCACACTAAGTATGTGTGGTTTTGGTTCCCTCTCTCCCAATAACTTTTGTACTATTTAGCCTATGTCAACTAAATTCATCAGGTTTAACTAATTTAACTAATTCTGCTGTACACACAATAATTGGTGTAGAGGACATTGGAAAGACAAGTCTCCTTCTCTCCATTCATGTCTTTCTCAGTAAGATCAGGCAAAAGCTTTGATTTCCAGTCCCCCTCTAACTTCTTGTGTCTTTGTAGTGCAGGTTGCTGTGTGATGGATGGCTACCAAGCTCCTGCATCCTTCTTACACAGAGCAGAGTGCGTGGAACACCAGGAAATGCAATTCAGGGGAGCTTAATTTCGGTCCCCCATTTTCTCTGCTGCCTAAAAACCTGTGGGTGCCGGGGGTGCACGGGAAGTTGGGAGGGGACACAGGCAGGATAGCTGACCCAGGCTGGACAAGGGGATAATCTATACCATACAACGTCATTGTCAGTATATAAAGCTGAGGGAAGAAGAGGGAAGGGGGGAATGTTCGGAGTGATGGCGTCTGTCTTCTTAAGCAACCATAATGTGTGATGGAGCCCTGCTGCCCTGGAGATGGCTGAGCACCTGCCTGCCCATAGGAAGTGGTGGATGGATTCCTTGTTTTGCTCTGCTTGCGTGCATGGCTTTAGCTTTTCTTATTAAACTGTCTTTATCTCAGCCCATGAGTTTTCTCACTTTCATCCTTCCAATTCTCTCCTCGTCCCACCAGGGAGGAGGGAGCAAGTGGTTGCGTGGTGCTTGGTTGCTGGCTGGGGTTAAACCACGACAGTCTAATAGCACAATAAAGCCCTGGTCACCTCAGAAGCCTCTACGTGTTTCTATAATATAAATAAATAAACATTAAAAATGAGTTGTCAGAGGAAGAGGTCATGGATCAGCAGAGTAAATCAAAATTTAACAACCCAACAGGGCCAGACTGCCTAGCAACAAAACAATTCATCATTAAGAAGTTTTTGCGCTTTATTATAAATTTAGATTTAAAAGAAATGTTGAAAACCCTGGGTCAAATTTTGCTTTGTTACTTCAGTGCAAACCAAGAGCAATTTATTGAAGTCAATGGAGCTGCTATAAATTGAAAGAAGAAAAAAAAATTACCTCCATATATTCTGAAAAATATTACTTTATGCTTTAAGTCTAGGGAGTACATACTATTGTTTTAAATATTTACTGCTAAATAAAAATGGTTATTTTCTCAAACAAATTATTGATTTGGATTTCTTGTTATTTACACTTCTTGTGCCATAATTCAAACATATATAAAGCAAAAAGTTGGGATCTCAAGTGGTGTGAATGAGCAATTATATCAGAAAGTTAAAACCAAATCAAGGAAATCTCGGATTTTAATTAAGATAAAGAATTAAAATTATTAAATTAAAATAATAATAGTAAGTTTTTTAAAACTCCAGATTAAAATGGTTTAGATAGACTTTAGATATCAAGTTTTGCTTGGCGTAGTGTTATTATACTGATTCTGAAAGGTCTATTCGCTTAATAGAATATGTGATTACATGGTCAGAAAACGTCTTAGCTGTCCAAAATCCAAAATCCCTTTTCCTTCTTTTTTTTTTTTTTTTTTTTTCTCTCATATACGGTAAGAGATGTCATTTGCACTGCATATCACACCAATTCAACTGCTGGCCTCGGGTCTGGCTCGGTCCATGCAGGCTTCTCACATCTTCTCCACAATCCTGATGAAATAGCAGAGCAGATCATCCCACAGGAGTGTCCTTTGTCAGGAGGGACACTATTGAATCCAGTCTTTTAAACCCACCATAAGAACATGCCAGCTATGTATCCTCCCATATTTTTTTTTCTTTTTCCACTGTCACAGGATGATTTATAAAGCATCCACCTCATCCTTAATAGGACTTTGTAGCTGATTCTTGCAGATCTCAAAACCAGGGATGTTTAATAACTTTCACATCCCAACCGTGTCTCTTATAGCTTCAGGTGTTGCTGCATCTTAGCTGACAGTTTCAGGCGTGGTACTCATCTATTTCTGTAGATTTTTCAGGAGGGTTTAATATCCAATTTTTACTATACCATCTGCATAACTTTTTGCAAGTTATAGCTTTATCATCTGGCAGCACTTAACTGCCTTCTTTCCCTCTCCTTCCTCCTCTGCAAAAATAAAAATAAAATAAAATGGACTTGTCAGATACTAATGGTTTTCACAGTACTAGCTCAGCTCAGAGGCTTGAGATGGGGGTTGGACTAGATGATTGTTAAAGGTCCTTTCCAACTCAAAGATTCTAAGATGATTCTATGATGGACATTTTCATCTTGTCTTTGATTATGTTGTATAGGCCAGTTTGATCAGAATATAAATTTTGTTTGTCTTTCTGATTCTAATTCCAAAGTCCTGGTAAATTTTTGGGTAATGTCAGAAAATAGACTGATAGATTTTATAGCATGTAGCTGTTCCATATTCTGACAGGTTGGGTGATGTTAGTGTTTTGAATGTTAGATTTTTAATTGTAAACAGAAGGTCATCTGCATAGATTAATAATTTGTGAGTGTTTGGCTCGTCCTTTTATTTGCTTTTTGCATCCAGTAGTGTTTGTTAATGTTTCTGGTCATAAGACAAGTAATTGCATCTCTGTATACTATTAGTGGCAGGGGTTTTACTATCACAGATCATGACAGATGGGCAAGTGTACAGAGCTTTGATTAACACTCCAGATTTATTTTAAAAAACCTTTATTTATTGAGCCTGTAGCAGAGCTAGTTGAGGATGAGACTGACTGGTTTTTTTCCTTTCCTAACATTGTGTTATTGAGACTCACGAGAAGTCAGTATTACAGATGGCTTGTAATGGTACATATACGAAGACATTCAAAATCATCAGAATTACTTAGGGCCTTTAAGCTATTGAGGTTTAATGAAACTTTCTGAAACTGAGCCTTCAACCTCCTGGAAAATCTGCAAGAGTTGATAAAAGAATTTAACTTAAGAATAACAAAAAAATTCTGTGAGTTTTCAAAAGTATTCAAAAGAGAGAACTGAAAACCACTCAAATTAAGCAGCCAGAAGCAAAAAGTAAACAAAACAGAAAACCATGGGCACTTGGAGGTCAACTTAGACGGTGTTTGCTATCTCTCTCTGGAAAGCTTGACAAAACTCTAAAGCACCAAGATGTTTCCCGGGACTCATGTTTCAGCAAGACAATCAGTACCTCCTGCTACCTTGCGCAGCATCTCGATAACGCAGAAAGTCTTAATACCTGTGCACAAGCCCCCATCAATCTGTAGCACCCCTCGCCAAAATCCCCTAGGCCCTCCCGCCTCCACCCTTGGTCTCAGTATGAAATCCAGTAAACTTCAGCAACGTCCACTGAAAAATTTAAGCAGAGTAAAGACAGGAAAAGGCGAACTAGAAGATAGTCATCAATTTTTAGTTTGATAGCCTAAAGAGCTTATTTGGACAAATTCTTTTTTGAATCACATCTTCATCCTGAAGGCGTTTAAATCTGTATCTCCTACCTCTTGCGAGTGTGCCCAGTCATTAGAGTTTCTAACAGCTGTGAAGGAAAGAAGAAAGAGACATCCTAACCCACATTGCTGGGAAGGTGGGCAAAGAAAGGGGTAGAGAATGGGGACAAAAGTGCGGATCATGGAGTTGCAGAGAGCACACAAGGAGGAAGCTTGTCTTCCTAATCTTTGCTCTCCCTTTTACTCTGATATTTTGCCTTGAAATGCCATCAAATAAATGCAGCATACCTTTTTTTTCTTTAATTCTTCTCTTTCTGACCACCCAGATTAACTCTGAAATGAACTAGGGAGAGGGAAATCTGCCACAAGGACTACAAGTACAGAAGACATTTTCACAGGTGGTAACAACCATGTCAATATAAACCAAAATGCATAGGAAAGGAGGAAGATAAGAAAAATAATTTGGAGGTATTTCAAAGCAGAGGTAAGATTGTTGAATCTACACCACTGAGCTTGTTTTGGATAAATTAATAGAATTAGTGCCAATGATCCTTTTCCCTTAAGGGGTAACATCTGTGGTTGATTTATCTCTAAATATTTATGGCAACCAGAACCATCCCAGATATTTTCTCCCTGCTAAAGCAGTTCATCACATGTGAAAGCTTTGAATCAGAATATTTGGAAATTTGGCTCTGACTGGAAAGGGAGAAGAAAAATATATCCTTATTTTTCAGTGTATTAAAGGGGTGTTAAGTTCTTTGAACTTCATGGTTTAGGACCAAATCAAATTCCTCTATAGATTTATACTCACATAAATATAGTCAGACAAAAGGGAGTTATCTTTTCCATCAGGTCACATGCTGAACCTCTGTTAAAAATTATTCACAACCTTTATCGAAAGAATCAGATATAATCATGACTGCTGGTTTGACCCTATATATAATGCTTATCTTTCCTCAGCAGGTATAACCCTTAGAAAATTGTTGCACATACAGATAATCAGAAAGAAAGGTATCTGGCCAGAAAGATGTCTGGCCAAAAATATGGCCTTAATCGTCTGGCCAAATATATCTAGGACCTCACAAATGGCACCAGAAATCAATGTGTGGGCAACTGATTCAAGCCTCAAATCATTCTAGTCAGGAGAACACAAAGACCTCTCTGTAAAACAGATACCTGCTGACAGGTCAACTTTGTTGATGGCATCAGTTAGTGGGAAGAATGTTTGATTTGGTTGTCTAAATAGAGGCATCTAGTGCCATCAGGATATGCCACCTGGCCTCCAGCTGTTCTCCCAAAAGGTACAGCTCTTCCTGAAATCTTCTGTCATAGCTGCCAGTCCCCTACAGCACTGACAGGCCTATTTTAGCAGGATACCCTGTGACCTCACAAATCACAGAGATATCTGGATTTAAGAAGCTGCATCCCACTCTACCTCTACGCTTGCCTGCAGTGGAAGTCCAAGCACTGGCAGCACACACATACTCTATGACATCTGTATTTAGATGCTCTTGACTCCATGTCTATAAGTCTGCTTTATACCCCCAGAAGAGGGATAACATTAGACTCTGTGTGGCACAAGTACCGTGTAGAGATTTTCTCACTAGGTACTAGTTACCATGCCCTGGTTTGCATGGAATTTGCCCTGACCTAATTAGCCCAGCTTTGAAACAATAACTGTTAACCTGACTGGAATTTATGCCTATTAATGGCTTTACTGCTTTTTTGTAACTTGGGTATCTCTGTATGGCCATTTATCTTGCCTTAAAAGGCTAAGACCCCTGATTCCAGGCCTGTGCTTTGATTTCATGACATGCTGCCCTGTATTGTTGTATTAAATGTGATCAGTGAGCCAAAATGGTAGCTAAGAGGAGACTTTCAAGGGAGATACCCCAATCTGCCCAATGAAATCAGTGTTGGCATTCATGGTTTACATCACTATGCACCGCTCACTGGTCCTTTTCTATGTTCTTTCCAGACTATTTTACCCGTCTGCAACTAGGCGTATATCCCCTTTTAAAACTCCCTGAGTCCAGCTTCTTTAAGATCACTTCCTCTCATCTCCTCTGCTATTCCATTTTCACTGCTTGCATTACTTTCCCATGACACTCCTTCCCTTCCACAAATCTGAAGGGAAGCAGAAGCTCTGAAGCACATTATCTTTGGCTCATTTAAGTTTTTTCACCTCTGCTCCTCATCCTCCTACGGATGCTGCTCTGCGCCAAGGGAATGGGAAGGAGAAGAGTAGGAGGAAAAGCTATTAGCATACACTGAAGCACAGCTGTATTAACATGCTCCAAAGCACCGTGTTATTTTGGCTGAGGAGACTGGAGCCAAGATGAATGTGTTGTTGCATGGCATGGACATTCACTAACATTGTCTAACTTCTGAAAAAGCCTCATTCTGTTTGATTTCCACAGCAGCTGCTGTTGTGTGATCTGCAGAATTATTCAGACTCGGACAGAGACACTGAATCAGAGCAACATCATGAGCTACTCTATTTCTTTACAGAGTAAGGTGGGCTCACAGTTAGTTGCAATCCAGCTTCTGCAAAAAGACAAGATAATTTGAAATTTATTGGATAATCTCTTTCTCCTGTTAGCTTGGATGCTCTGAAGCTGAAAGTTCATGAAAACCTGTAAAGGGGTTCAACATTCTGCACAATGCAAGGAAAACAGAGGGTTGGTACAAAACTGGTGGACAAGAAAAGCTCAAAAATTCCTTCTCAGGATTCACTGCATACTGTTGTTTGGCTGGAAAAGAAACATAAGGGAGAATGCAAGTCATTAAGTGCAAGGCTCAGATATCTACACAGAGGTGTCCAGTGCTGTTTTAGACACCACTGGCTTTCAGGTACTGCTACAGAAAGATGCTGTTTCTGATGCAACTCTTGGCTTATTGGTGTGTCCTGTGCAGATTTCTAGGATTTTTTTAGGGAGCACTACTACACACCTTGGTTGCAATAGACCTCAGGAGGTAGTCTACACCAATGCCGTTCTCAAATACTGGATAAAATTTACATTTTAATAACAATAAAAAGCACAAAAGACAATAAGTGACTCTGAAAGCTAGAAAAATCTCTCACTTTTCCGAATTTGGGCAAAACTCATTATTATCTTTAAAAAAAAATCTAAAGATGGTTTGATCTTTAGGGGGAAGTGATTGTGCCCCTGTACTCGGCACTGGTGAGGCCGCACCTTGAATACTGTGTTCAGTTTTGGGCCCCTCACTACAAGAAGGACGTGGAGGTGCTGGAGCGTGGCCAGACAAAGGGCAACGAAGCTGGTGAGGGGTCTGGAGCACAAGTCTTATGAGGAGCAGCTGAGGGAACTGGGGTTGTTTAGTCTGGAGAAGAGGAGGCTGAGGGGAGACCTTATCGCTCTCTACAACTACCTGAAAGGGGGTTGTGGTGAGGTGGGGGTTGGTCTCTTCTCCCAAGTAACTAGGGATAGGATGAGAGGAAATGGCCTCAAGTTGTGCCAGGGGAGGGTTAGATTGGATATTAGGAAAAATTTCTTCACTGAGAGGGTGGGCAGGCATTGGAACAGGCTGCCCCCAGAGGGGGTGGAGTTGGCATCACTGGAAGCGTTCAAGAAACGTGTGGATGTGGCGCTTCAGGACATGGTTTAGGGGACATGGTGGCGCTGGACTAATGGTTGGACTTGATGATCTTGAAGGTCCTTTCCAACCTAGTGATTCTGTGATTCTGTGATTCTGTGATCTAAACTTAGTTTGGTGAAGTGTAGTGTGGCTTTCTTCAGAGATCAATCCAGGTGGGAGAAGTCGAGGTTTTTACACAGTTGCCAGCAATGCACTTTACCCAAAACCCAGGGAGGATAGCTTAACTACCAGTGTCTTCAGTCTTCACAGAAAATGCCAGCAAAAACACGATGTGGTGCCAGCAGTAAAGAATTATGTCCCGTCAAAACGGGACAGAGACTTTTAATTGAGCACTGAACATATCTCAAGTGGTCATAATTTCAGGTTACTCTCTGTTAGGACTATAATTCACTCTTCTTAGTAGGTTTTCAATGACTTGTAATTGGCATGGCAGTTATAGACTATATCATGATAAAACTTTATATGAATATCTTATTGTCACATATCTGAAAGCTCACAGGTCCTGTGTTTGCATAATGCAAACTCATATTGATTTGATTCTTTACAGTCCCCAAATCTTCTTATGCCCTTAGTGTACCCATGTCAAATACAGATCCAGAAGAGCTTTGTTAATGTTAGACAATACTGACAATGAGCATTTGCCAGATATTAGAGGCAAAGCTATAGTACTCCTGATTTTACGGAATAGCATATTACGCCGAAACTGAATTTCAGTTGTCTTTTAAAGCAAGGATGATGTTATGTGCATTTCTTTGTTCATATGTGAATGCTGAAAAATCTTTTCTTGAGTTGGTGATTAATCCTTTGATAAGCCAATATTAATTTTTACCTCCACCTGGTATTAAAAATTTTGATATATTAACTGTGTGAAAGATTAAAATGCAATTATTTGTTTAGGACAGCAAATTAACAGTTTGCTAAAGAGGGATAATGCACAAGCAACTGCTTTTCAAATGTTTAATTTCAGTGATTTCCCCATTGAGAAGTATTTAAAACAGATAGACAATAAGTCAGTAGAAAATTAAAGAGGTTTTTTTCTCTTCTGTTAAGAGATTTCTATTTCCTTCTTTGTGGCCAGAATGAAAAGCAAGGAGTAAAAGAGATTTGCCTCTTTTTTTTCTTCTTGGTCTGCCAGAGGGATATAGAAATAGACATTACATGGGAGAATCACAACACATTCTTGTAATTCTCCACAGATACATACAGTCTCGCATGGTGGCAGCTGAAAGAAAAATGATCTCTGAAAATAACCTTAAAAGTGGGCATATTTGGGAGGGTGTGTTTTACTGCCTTAACCTTTTGGAGAGTTCACGTTTACATGAATCTTTTATTTCTATATCAAGAGGCTCAAGCAAATGCTGAATAACATCAGAACCCTAAATAAATTGTTTTATTCCATCTTTCTGAAGCCATCAATACAGCTCCCATCCAGGAAAAAAAGTACAGCTAAAAATACTCTCTCATGTTTTTGCGGGTAGTTAAGGCCACGGGGAGTCTAAAAAAGTTACACTCACATTATTTTATTAAAAAATGTCAGTAAGATCAGAGCTGTCAGTTGCAACCTTAAATATCCCAGCAACTCGCGAGCTGCCTGCTCCTGAAAGAGCACTCTTTAACTAAGGACTAACTATTTTTCTAATTAATTCAGTATTAAAAATCCCCAATGCTTCAAAGAGGCAGGATCTGTCTTTGTAAGCGTGGACCCTGTACTTGTTCAACTATGTGCTTCTGCTACCTGTCTGCCTTATTACCTCCACCCAGGAGAAAGGACTGGACCTTTTTTTGTCTTGAGAAAACACCTGACAGTCCCTGCTGAGTCCTTTGGCATGTTTTCTGAACCTGCTCATTTTAAATGCGCCCTAATTTTTGAAGTTAGCCCTTCTTTGAGCAGTAGATCACCTCCTCAGGTCTCTTGCAACCAAATTGCTTTATGATTCGATGATTTTTGCGGGGTGCTTGCATCTATCTCACAAAGTATGTGCTTTTGGCAGCTGACGGGAAACCTTGGAAGTTTTACTGAAAACAAGCCAGAAATATGGTAATTAGTGTAGATGCCTTCCTTGTGTATTTTCATACCATGATGCATTTGGATTCCTATAAAATGTTAACAACTCCAGTTTTCCTATAGTGCAATACATTTTGGGGGGATAATTATTACAACTGTGTAATGGTTTTTTATATCTTTAAATTATGCAAACACACTCCCAGTCTGAATGAGTACAGTAGTTCCCTTAGAACAGAGAAACATTTGTGGCAAATCATCCACAAAATGCTGAGAGCAAAATCTTAAGAGCTTTGTCTTGAAGATGACCATCAAAAACTGTCTCATGCTTATGGCATACTTCAGTTGCCTAATACACAAGTGTCTGGATGTATACCTGATATACCTACCTACTTTTGAGAGAGATGAAACTGGGCCTGTAGAGTAGGGCAGGTGGTGGCCAGGTGACCTACAGCCTCCAGAACAGTGCTCCACATTCCTGTCCATGAAACAAACTCTCCTCCTTTGTGTGGGGCTGAGTTCCAGATTAGGACACTTAAATGTAGGTGTCTGTACGTAACTGCTTACATATGGACAAAGTGTCCAAGCTCCCTGTCTAATCAACACAGAGCTAAACCGAAAATCAACTCTTTAAATATAGGCATCTGGTGCCATTTCCAATGCTTAAGAGTAGCCAAGACCTACAGGTGGGATGGGAAGATATGACACACAGTCTGTGGGAGACGTGTGGCCTCTGACCTGGTGAAACACCTCACCTTATCTCAAATGATGAGTAAGTTCTATTTTTAGGAAAATTAATCAAGCCATTAGTTATCCCAGTCAATGGTGCCTCTGGAGTGATTTTGTTCACTCTAATGAACCACAGGTTGGTGGGTCAGCTGAATACCTGTGGGTATCCACCCACCAGACTCCCTGAATCTTCACTGGTCATAGCAAGAGTTCAGACAGCACGCACACATTAACTAAATTACACTTCTCGGATACTCAAATGTAGGTGTCTTAACATACATTGAATCCCATACTTAATGTAATTTTTCTGAGTGAGACAGTATGTTATCAGAAATAGTATAACAGCTGCCCTTGAAACAGTAAAATCAATGAACATCCTCATGATATTTATAGGAATCATAATGGTATTTATAAGACAAATTAAAGAATTTACTGTAATTTCAGCTTGTTCCAGAACGCTCTTAAGCCCATGAGAGTCTTATGAACCTCAGTTCAAGCTACGAAGTCTTTTTTTTCAAGAGGTCTGTAGATGGGCATGAGAAGACATAATTAAGTTGCAATTAAGGCATAATAAGTGTGAGAGGGAGCAAGAATCCTGCCTAAACTCTTGTGTGAGCTCTTAGTCCTTTATAAGCAGGTCTGTAAATTCATCCCAGCTCTTCTGATCCAGATGGATAGGAAAATGGAGGAAAGTGGTTACCGGTCTCTGCCCTTCCCCAAAGGGCCAACCTCAACTGACTACTGGGATATGGTATGCTAGATTAAGGCTGAGGTGGGGCATAGGATTAGAGGCATGTCATACTTAAGGATAACTAAGCTATTTGGTTGGACCACTGTATGGGCTGAGTAAAACATATTGTTGGGAGCAGTAGGAACTGAAGAAGATGACTTATTCCTGGGTTCTCCAAGAATTTCAATGCTAGGGTGGATCTGGACCAGGCTACAGGGCTGAGGATAAAACCAGTTTTACAGGCACAGTTAAGGCTAGGAATATGACTGAAACTATAGGTCACTAAGGTTAGAATGGTTACAAGGGATGGTGCTGCATGGACTGTAGCACTTGCAGTTACTTCTGGATAGAGTTTATGAAGCTATTGCTAAAAGTAGGATTAGTATAACAGTAGGGTAAAGGAAGAATGGAATAAAAACATCAACTGTTTAATAATGCAAGCCTGAAAGTCTACAGTAGTGCTCATTCCAGCTTGGGTGAAGGTCTCCTCTCCAAGACAGACTTTGCTTATTCAACTCTCCTCTATTAAAAATAATAGCATAAGAGTTAAAGGAGTAGAGAGAACCCTCTAAGCCTAAGATGGGCAGGGAAGACTGCTGATAACAGGAGTGGATAAAATTCCTTAAGATGAGTTTCAGTAGGACAACAATTGATAGCCACACATAAAATAAAAGTAGAAATCTCAAAATTAATTTTACATTTGTGCATGATAAATAGTACAATTCTTTTCTTCCCTCTCCCTTATTCTGCTCTGCAACTCTGCTCTGTCAGATGCTCAGAGACTGAAATAAGTAACCATGGTCCCTTTTTTAAAATACTGTAACTTTTCATTTGCTGATCTAAGGAATCCCTAAAGCTAAACAAAAATCTAACTATAACACAAACTCTGTTGACAGAATTCCCAGAAATGGTAACCAAACCTGAGACAGAAAAAAAATAACTTTCACTGGTACAACTCAAGCTCACATTTTACATTAGTGATCTACACACAATGCAAGAATAATTATATCTCCATTATCTTCTCAACATTAAACCTATCTCTAACATTGGTAAAGTTGACTTGTAAAGCTGACTGTTAAGGTGACATTGTTAAAATCTGACTGTTGGACCCTGAAACCAAAGGGTATAACAATAATCTAAGCCTCATATAAAGGCAGAACTGCTTTTCTTTTCTATGTACAGTCCACTATACAAATTTTAAATATTCCCATGCTCATTTGTTTTATACTCACCATAGCCCTAATTCTAACCCTGTTCACTGCTTACTTTCCAGCAATACTATCAAGCCACAGAAACAATAGTGAGACACTTGGCTCATATACTTGTTTTATTTCTGTAGTCTAGAAACAGCGCCACAAAAATTGTATCTCTTCCTCATTTTCTTATTCTTAATACTAACTTTAGCTTTAGCTCTAGATTTCCACATTCCTCAGTCATTCATAAGAATTAAAATTGTAACTATGATCATTGGCTAAGCATTTGAAATTATTTTATTTTGAAGGTCTGAAGTCAGTACAATAATGTTCTACTATCACTTTTCGAAAATTAAGGCTAACCTTGCTATAGTTATTTTGCAATCACCAGGCATAACTTGAAAGAAAAATAAAATCATAAAGAAATGGTTCTTATGAAAGCACCATCTGCAATATATAACCATAGTTATAGCACTTATGACCCCATTCCCATAATTCTAACCCTAACTCTACTGTGCTTCTCAGTGACAGCTGAAAGTAACCAAAGATAAGCCAATATCTCAAAAAGACACAAGCATGGATATTACTTTTCTTATATAAGGTATAACCATATGATATCATTTATCCCATTCTTTTTGTTATTCAAAAAACCGTTACAAAATTTTCATGAACCCACGGAAGTTGTCACAAAACACAGACATCCCCCACCCCATGTTCTCATTAACACCTATATTCAGCTTAACTGCTGGGTAATACACAATACTACCACAAAAGGTTATTGGCATTTCCTCCAGTCCAACACTCAGGAATGGTTTAGTGGACTAAAGCCAACATGGCTTGATGGTTGGACTTGATGATCTTAAAGGTCTTTTCCAACCTTAATAATTCTGTGATTCTGTGATTAACCTTTGTTTAACCCCTGAACTGTGGTATTTAACAAGCTGCACAGTCACCCTGAAATAATCAGACAAAATAAAGGAATATCAATGTCAATGTTTTTTCCAGTACACTTATCTTTCTGGATTGTACCACATACACTCCATCACTAGAGATAAGTTCCAACTCTTTCTTTTCCAAAACTTGGCTCTAATCAAAACTTCATCCATCTTGTGATCTCCAGACTGAGCTAAAAGCCTCTTCCTGAAGGGAGCAGTAATGCTTGGCCATTAGTCAATGCCATCAATTATTTTATTGTGAGAGTCTACTTATAATACACCAATAGACCCAGACCATTCTTCCACTCTTTTCTTAAAGCTGCTGCTATCCTCCCTGGTGGGGAAGTTTCTGCAGAACCTGAGATGATCCCATCACAACAACCAACTTCAGCAGTAGTTTTATTTTTCATGCTGCATAAAACATAATTACAAGTTTATCCATTCCCTCTCCTATCCTTAAATCTACAGGTTTTGAAGCATCAAAGAGTGCCAAAGCTTTAATTCTTGCTGTTACAAAATTCCTCAGCTCCTCGGGTGTCCTCCTTAGGTCTCTGCAAGAAATAAGTATTAGCCTCCAAACAAAATGGTGCTCATTTTCCTTTTCTGGATACTCTACTTATTTACATCTTCTTGCTGTTTCTTTTTCAGAAACTGTAACCTAATGCTAAACATAAACCTCTCTTTTTGAAGAAAATCTGTGGACCCCCAGAAAGTAAAAACCTAAAAATAAGTGAATCTTATGAATACCAGCACTCACCTTATGCTTAAAGGTTTGTCAATAGACTGTGTCTGAAAAATTTTGGCTTTTTTTTTCAAACCATGGACCTTTTTATTCCTTTTTAATAAACTCAGAAACCAAGAGTTTCCAGTGAAAATGGACTGATGAGAAGGTGGGGTACAGGTCAACAGCAACAAGGAGGTGTGTCTGGAGAGAGTCGATGTATGTATGAACGGCTATTGCTTTGAACATAGACCATCCAAGGAAGAATGGAGAAGAAGAGAGGATGCATAGGCTGGGGTGACTTGTAATGATTTTAGGACAGATTGGCTGTTGTGAAATGGCATGAGATAGGGCATAGCTTAGGGTTAGGGACTGGGTTTTGGAACAGAAGAAGGACTGGAGATTAGAAGAAAAGCCATTATAGGTTACTTCTTCAAACTTTAGCTTGATACCTCCTCTCACCTTCAGAGAGTAGGTACTGGCTAAGGCTCAGTATGTACTAGGAAAATGGCATAAGGGCAAAATTACAACAGCTGAATAGGACTTGAAACAACCAAACAAATTATGGAGAAGGTGGTGGTGGTGGTAGTAGTAGTAGTAGTAGTAGTAATACAATAAAGAATTGCATAGAAACTGTCAGATATACAAAATATGTTTAATATTATTGAAGGAATGATGATAATGAAACTCAAGCTACCTTCACATACCCCTTTTTTTGTTACTGTCTTTCCTTTGACTGGAATGGACTATGGATGGGGGTTTTTGTGTCTAACACCCACTGTGAAAGGGACTGAAATTGGTTGTGTATCCAGAGATAAAAATATTGATGTCATGTTTCACTCAGGGGTACAGGTAAAACTGACAGATGCTCAGGATTTATTCTGCATTTGCTAGGAAGAGGCTGATTAGGAGTGTATCTATGAAAGATTTTTACAAAGACTGCCAGTTTTGGAAAAGCTTCCAAACTAATCCAGCATAGGTACTGATACGCTACACAAATGCTGTGACTGGACAAGCACTTGGACCATGTTGTGCCTGAAAAGAGATTTAGTGTGGAACCATTGCAAACTGCTTAGAAATTCTGACGTCATGTTTACTAGGGGGAAAATCAAGGAAGAAGGTTTAAGGTCTCATAAACTGAATCTCTGTCATCTTCCTTTGCATTACAGGCCACTAGTCATGCATGTACAATAAAGATTTCCAAGGTCTTAGCATTGAAATGTGTCACTACGTAGAGTATAACTTTAAAGATTGTAAATGTATTCTTGTAGGAAGAAACTATCTATTTCTCCAGACTTGTTGGCAGGATTAGACTGACTTTAGCATCATATATGTATTTTAAAAATCCGCTGCAAAATATTCAAGAGGAGTGCTCCACAGAGAGCATTGCATAGGAGATTTTTCTTAAACATATGGCAGAAAGCATATTAGCATGAGTAACTTCTGTGACATTTCCCCCTCCTCCCATCCCCAGAATTGCCGTTAGGGAAATACAAAGTGTAAGTGAGGATCTGGAAGAAGAAAAGAAACAAGTAGGAGTTGGAAATCAGGGCTGGAATTCAAAATCAGAGGATTCCTGAGCCCTAGGTTTTCTTCTTAAGCAAGCAGTTGCATTTCAGTAGCTCTTGAAACCAAAATTCTTGAAATTCAGAAAGTCCTAAAGCAACTGAAGAACACATGAAGGGATTTGTGTCTGTATTTACACATCTGTGTAATTAACCTACTAATGAAATTCTTGTGACTGGGACTTTTAACATTTCTATCTCCACCACAGAGCTACTCTGGTAAATTATATAATTGCAGTGCGCCTCGGCTCCCCATATGCAAATTAGAATAACAGTACTTCCTTTCTGTAATCTATTTAAGTTGTGAGTGATTTGGGAAGGAATCTGGGTCTACCAATGCCAGCGGCTACCCCAGATCATCTGTGTCCACTGTTCAGACTCCCAAAAGCTCCAGACACATGCAATCTTGCAACGTTAAAAATAAATCTGAACACAGGAAAATATAAGAAACCATTTTCATCATCTCCTAGTCTAGTCTTTGCAATGCTTCTGGGAGGCCCAATAAGGCTATAAAAATAATTATCTAAAGTAATTTCATAAAAAAATAGAAGCAGATAGCAGATTTCCATCCCTCCTCAGTCATCTAGTATCAGCAATGTGATAATCCGGAACTCCAAATACATCATTACATCCATGCACTGACCTGTATGTTGTTTTATACAGTCATGAACTTATATTAGGGAAAGCATCATAGGGAAATGTAGCAGGTGTTCCTGCACCAAAACCTTGATATCTCAATTCCAGGAAAAGAGCAATCAAAACCCCCAAAAACTGCATCAAGTTTGTTTCTTTGCCTGATTAAGACCTCAGCTGCACCAGTCAGTAGTTTCACTGTCCTGCCTCTCTGTCTTTGCTCTTCTTTGCCTTAGATAGGAACTCTGTGTGATGCCCCAAAGCCATGCTGACCACATGTGCTCCTGGAGTTTGGGAATTAGAGCAATCTAAATAGGAGTGAGCATCTCAAATTTTGTGTCAGATTGATGTTAAGATGTGATTTCACAGAAAAAGTGGCAGGATTATTTTTTAGACAAAAGGCAAACAGCCAACCATACACCAGTTCCACAAAGTTTCAAGTCTTCACTAATAAATGTGTTATGAATGAAAACTTTCTACTTTGTGAAACTGTAAGGAAAGCAAACAATAAAAATTCATTACTATAGTGTACTTTTTTCAATACTATCACATTCATGGAAGCAAGTGAAACAACTGAAACTGTTGTTTCACTAGTGAGTCCTGCTTTTCAGTTATGCTATTAGCATGTTTCTCTACGAGAGTTTTCAGACTCAGAGAGCACTGAGATTTCTAATTTGGGCTTTCATAACCGGAACAAAGTTGATCTCATTGAAAGCGACAGTGGAGAGACTAAGCGGATCCTAAGAGTAATTTCAAACGACAAAAAAAAGAGTCAGGCAGCATTCAGCTTCAAAAAGTTAATGGTCCTCTAGGCTGAGATCTTAATACAACAGGAAGACAGTCTAATTATCATCTCACCAAGACCCAGAGTAAGTGACACTTTTGAGTATTGTCATGTAGACTGAATAGTCCAACATAGGTAAGCAGGAGCAAATGCTGCAGAGATGGCAGGGTCTTCTTGATCACTTATGAAAAGGTCCTAGGTGCCACAACCAGAAGCTGGAACATATTTCAGAACATATTATTGCTGCTCAAAGACAACCGGGGATAAACATTGTCACAGAGGCAGTGAGTGGAGCAACATCACAAAAAAATTTGCAGAAGGTTAGATTTTCCACTTTTAAATATTTTTGTAGCATTTCAGTGCACCAGGCTCCTCCTCTGCATTGGTGGTTGCATCCTACCTTGCCATCAAGTTTTGTCCTTAAGAAATTTGTGGGTTTTAACATTTCTTTCTATATTGGAAGCTACTAAGCTATTTAGCTTGAGTTCAACTTTGAGCTGCAATAGAAACTGGAAGTCCTGTTACACTGAGCATCAACAGTGTATTTTTAATAAATATTTATATCAGCTATTTAGTTTTTAAGGTAATTTGCATAGTTATCTTCCATCATGGTATTTAACTGAAGTTCCTTAACAGTCTGTAGAACAAAAGTCAGAATAAAAGTGTGTTTAAAATGCTACTTCCCTTTAAATGTTTCTGCAGCCAAGCCCTTCTAAGAAGATTGTGTAATTATCTGTTCAGCAGTGATTCCAGATAGATGACTATGAGTCCCTTTCATTTTAAAGAGAATTTCCTTACAAATTTTCGATACAATTATTTTCCACTGTGAAAGGGAGTATGAAATTTTAAAAGCAGAATAAGAAGATGCTTTAGGATGAGGAGCAAGGGATGGAGTTTCAGTCTGAGAGTGCTTTTTTAATCAAGATAAAAAGTTTATGCAGTTCTGCTTTTTCTCTATCTATCTCAAACATTTTTATAAAGCATGAAGCTGATGGAGAATGACAGAGCACTTTTCACCCTCAAGACCTCAGATTATTTAGTATACATAATACCTTACAAAAGCAAATGCAGATCACCAGATTTTTCAAGCTTTTCATGAGTAGCTGGATTGTGTTTTTGTTGCAACCTTCCCTCAAAGAGATCAGACTTCACAGGTCTTGGACTAATTTGCACAGAGGGCAAATCAGAAGGACATTAACAACCAATATAAATACATTAATAAACCTTAACTAGTTCATTGGCTGGCAGTCAGGAGAGCTGTGGCCTCAAGCAGCTACAGAGCAACTGGCCTGAATTTTTGTGTAGTAATCATAGCACAGTGGCAGATGTTGTTTACATCCAGCATTGGAGGATTCCCCTTGAACGCAAGCTCAGATTGGACTGTGATAGACTGATCTGGCACAACAGAGCACTCCACTCCTTCCTAGGTAAGTTTAACAGAAAATAAATGGGTCCCCCCCCCAGTATTCACAAACAGCTCTAACCCTGAAATAATTACACCTCTGTTCAAAGTTTTAGAGCCTATGCCAGCATGTGGAAGGGGAATGACAAGAAAAACACCTTTCAAAAGCATAGTTTTAGTAAATGCCCAGCATTTAGTACCCTTTCATAATATATTCTCTACCATGGCTTTCATGCTCTTTCTCAGAGCATGGAGGCATGGACACACATACTTATTTTTTAGAATATGTATGATATTTATGTGTCGTATTTATGCTGCAGAGACATTTATGCCCTGAGCAGTATTTCTAGAAAGAAAGCACCTGACCCATATCCTCACCAGCTCCTGTCCTTGAAGATTTCCAGGACTTCCAACAAGTCCTTCAAAGAGCTCTTGAGTTGCCTATTCCAGACTGTGGCCCTAGTGATACGACGGTTCACACCTCCCAGGGAAGATCCTTCCTGGATGGCACTCAGAATTTTCCTTTTTCCCTTACCTATCTATAAGGATCAAATTCTGCCCTTACACAGATCTACAATCACCTTATTCTGGTCATGCATCTCCATTTATTCTTTCCATCAGTCCACGAGGACTAACTCCACTGGAGTGCATTTGATATGAGTTATAAGGGTGTCACAGACATTTCTGATCTGTAAAAACCCTTAGAGGACAGTATATATAGGGCTTGCTACAACCCATCCCCACACACCACTACCCATTTTCCAATTTTCAGGCCTCATTTTCATGCTTATATTTTTTTTCAGCAGAACCATCATCATCAGATATGTATGTAAATCATAGACACAGAATATCCTGCCGTAATAATGACACCTCTGTCATGAAAATTCCCTATGGGAATGGTAACAACGCAGTTGAGCAACACTCCTAGGATGTTCTTCACAAGGGGAAAGGCAGGCATCTTCTTTGTCTGGAAAATGGAGAATTAGGAAATTTCATCCATGTAGTTGCTCAGGGCTCAGTACTGAAAGCTGCATTTTGGAACCTAAATTCTCCTGAAGTAAGACTATATTCACACTGAGACTGAGATAATTTCTCATTACTGCCCTTCATCTGATGGGAAGACTTCTCCTTAAATATTTTAAAGAGCTCCCCGACAGATGGATAATGCTGCTACATGATCCAAAATGCAGTGTTAAAAAGTGATAGTTTTACATTTAATTTTTAAATAAGATTGGTGCATTTAATATTATCAAATTAAATGTCACGTCTGGTGGATAAAAATGTTCCTCCTCCTTAGAAGCATCTCTTGAAGAGAAAAAAAGTTAGGATGCTCCTGATCTGTGGGTGAATTATATTTCCTGTTTTATTGGCAATCTGAGCTTTTTGAAGAAGATCTAAACAAATAAAATCATTTTATGTTTGCACAATAATGCTAATATAATCAAAATCTTATTTTAAAAATAAAAAAGTGGTATTTCTTTCGGAAAAAAAAAGTCAGTCTTGCAATTTCTGAATGATTCCTTCAAATTATTTATGAAATTAAATACTGTAAAACAACAAATTATCAGGGAATGTTCTGAATTCAGCAAAACAGCATTTTCTGATGGAGAAAATTCTGACAAGTTCCACAAACTGCAGCCTGTTAAAGGGAACCTATCAAAAAGATTCTGATCTGGAGATCTTACAAGAGGTGTTTACATGTCTGCACATAATATTCTTTCCTCTGAAGATTTGTCTCTTTCTAATATAGATTTGGGGTTTTTTATGTCAGTAGGTCTCATACTCTTATGGAGAACATCTCTTGTGAACCCATTTCTTCCCAAACTTCACAGTTCAGCTTCAAAGTGAAGTAACAACAGTGCTTGAAAAAGAAATAAAAAGCCTGCGAAAACTCCCATGTATACATTGTGAAATAATAACAGTTGACCTTCAATCTCTTCTTGCATTATTGTTTTTTTGTAAATGTCACCAGTCCACCAAATATAAAACTGGTTCTATCCTGGTGTTTATATTACCACAAAATCTGATCATCTCTAACAGCTTGGAAGAGAGCCAATTTTTTACCTTACTTGATTTCTTTGAAAATTTCAGGAGAAAGATCTCAAAAAAAAAGTAGTGCTTTTAAAATAGGCAGAAGTGTAAAACTCATTGAATGAAGGAAAAATCAGGAGATAGCTTTTGTCTGTAGTTCTAGGAATCATCAAACTTGTAGTTTTCAACCAAAAAGAATATCATCTACCCTTGCAACTCATTTATGACCATATCTTAAGATGGCTTGGTGTTCCTATTCCGTTTCTCCATTGCCCCTGGATTGGGCTGAGAAAGCCAAGTACCTCATTGCTTTCTACAGATGCTGGTGCAAAATTTCATTGTCAGAGCAAGCCTGGGCAGAGTGCCTAACCATTTAATCCTGTGGGCTTCCAGGCGTGATACATCTGCTGCAAGGGGCAGCAGACAGGCACTATTGGGTAGATAAACAGTAGTTCTTGGAATATTTTGAAAAGAACATGTGAAACACTGAACATGGACTTAAGACAGAGGGGAAGTTTATGGAAAAAAAATTTAAGAAATAATATTTTGGTAATTTATGCCACTAACTGCTTTACACAGCTGATGATAGGCAAGGTTGAGCAAGTGGAAGATCTTTCTCTGCTTTCCCAGAAAATGAAGAGAATAGCAGTAGTCTACAGGGGGGATGAGAATATAAACCAGTATGGGTGAGGTTTCCTCTGCAGCACATGTGTGCACACATGGGGACTGACTGCTTAATGTGCACCAGGGATGACAAAATCCAGAAGATATCCCAACATGTTTACTGCTTCCCAGGTAAAAATGTCTATTGTTTCTTTTATTCCTTCTCTTTGCAAGAAACTAGTGCATCAGTGTGGATCCCCAAGCAAAATGCAGCAAAAGTCTAATCTTTGGAATTACCAGCCAGTTTTTTCAGCATGACACTAAGCAAAACTGAGGGAAAACACAGAAGACAAATTAATTTCTCTGAGAAAGTTAGTTCCACATGTCTCACAAAATAAAGATGGGAAAGAAAAGAGTTAGATACACCTAATGTAAAATACTGTGTTAGTGAAAAACTGAAGGATGGGTGTTAATCTAATTTATTCAGAAATAAATCTTTGTGTGCTGTGGCAAGAAGCAATACCAGGTCACATAACAGCATCACAACAACTACAACAAACAGAACATCCCAGGAGCACTTATCATGGGCAAAGAAATAATAAATAATAACGGAGTATTTTACATTTATATAGTACCTTTCATCCCAAAGGATTCTGAAACACTTGACAAGTTTAAACATTCACACAGATTTATATACAGAAAAAAAACTTCTTCCAATGCTGAAACAGATAACTTTCATAAACAGCAGTATGTAAGTCAGAAAACAAAGAAAATTAGTAAAGACAAATGAATCCACAGAGGAAATCTCTCTTTCTCTCTTGTCTTGTAGTGTAGAAGGTCTGACAGAAGAGGAAAGAGTTAGATTTTGGTCTAACTTGCTTCTTCTAGTTTTTATTCTTCATTTATTATGGAGTAGCCATCTGAAGAAACCCAATATTCAAAACCCATCTGGACATGGTCCTGGGCAATGTGCTCTAGCTGATGCTGCCTGAGCCAGCAGGTTGGACTAGATGACCTCAGGATGTCCCTTTCAACCTAAATGATTCAGTGATTTTCCTGTAGAGCTGAAACAAAAAGTTCTTTGGTGGTACATGGGAACAATCATACAATTTCATCATAAAATACCTACCTACCTAAGAATCACTTACTCTTGATCTGCAAGAGATTCCAGCAAGCCATCAGATTAAGGACCAAGAACATATTTTTCCAATAGTGATATCAAATACTCATCCTTAAGGAAAAGCATTATCTTTGGTACAAGATAATGGAGTTTTTTCCTCCATGGAAAACTATGAAAAATGCCAGGTGTTAGTCTGACAACCTAACCAGCTAGTAAAGGTAGCTGGTGGGGAATGCGGACTCTGTAATGCTCTAAAATCCATGATCTGGTGATTGGGATTGCAGAGTATGGCCATCTACAACATTTACTCTTCACCTATATTACAGACCTGGAAATCCTATTGTGTGAGAGACCTCAGCAGTCTCACTGAGAGCATCGTGTCTCCAAAGGCCATCATGGAAAGTCTCTGTTGCATAGAAGGACAGAACAATGAGAAGTTTATGAAAGGTCTAAGGTAAATGGTTACCCATCCTAACCTAAATTTATAAAGCTATAATACATTAGAAGCTGTTAGGGAAGCTGGAAAAAAGTTCAGATCAAGTACCCAAGAAGGCAGGAGTTTTTTATCAACTCACAAAGCTCAGGGTTGACTCCCAAGCAGATATTTCAGAGGCTGAAGTTCCCAATATAAAATGTCTACCAGATTTTACATGTCAGGTAGGCAAACAACAAAACATAGAAAATACTTCAAAGAACCCAACACAGTTAAATGCCCAGCTAGTTGTTCTGACAATAACCATGGGTTGGGCATATTATAAATAACCTCATCTGAAATCCACAGTGTGAAGGAAACATCAGAGAATTAAAATCTTGATAAATATATACACACACACACATGCACACACATTGTCTTGACATTTAAAGGGCAATGTTTAGCCAGCTGTGTTTCTATTTTCCTTCATGATTCACAAAAGTATGATCCAGGCTAATAATAACACATATCAAAATATCTTCTCTCCATATTGCTGTGCTTTATCAAAACCTTTTTTAAGATAACCGTGCCAAAGCTCCAGGTGCTGGCCAGGTTAAATTGGTGTTGGAACAGAGGGAAGCACTCTTCTCTGTCATTGCTGAGAAACAAATATCATCCCAGTCTGGCTCACTATTGGGGTTTACAGAATAAATGAGGCTATATTTTTGTATAAATGAGCAACTTGAGCTACAAAGCAAAACTAAATAATTTTACATAGCTGAGCAGTAATTCGGGTATCTGTAAGAGTCTGCTGCCACATCCAAGAAAAGACCAGCTTTTTAAGCATTACTGACTTCTTACACAGTGGACTAGCACCTTAAATATCAGTGAATAAGAAGAAATTTTCCCCCCAGACACTAGAGCTCAGATCAGTGCCAGACACTGTCTCCCATCATCCTCTGTCATGATATGTACAGACAGGGATCTACTGGCCTTAAACTGAACTGACCTTCGGCTTATGTTACCCTACCTTGATATTGATGTCTCAAATTGACTTTTATAGGGTGAAAAAGGCAGGAGAAGAGCTGTGGCATGATACGGGAGAAGGAAAACAAGAAGCCAGGACAATGGAGTGATTTTACCATTTTTTTACTGTTAATGAGGATATAAATATAATAAACTATTTTTTTCCTAATTGTTACACTGAGTCTTTGATGGCTCTGATGACTCAGAAAATCAAGAGGGTATTCACAGAGCAGAGCAGAGCACTCCTGCAGTGATCATATTTGCATAGACCACCAAGCCAGCCACCCGTCACTGGTACAGGCTTGGGTAACACAGAGATGTTTCCACGGGCACTAAAACTGCTACTAGTGTCCACAAAAACGTGCATAAGAAGTTGGTATTTCTAGCAAGCATAGAAACAAAGCAGTCTTCACACTGATTTATTTGGTGCAATAACACACAGAAGTGCACCAAGTCTGGCTTCAAAAAAAGAGGACGTCTTTGTGCAGGAGGAACACCCAGCTAGGTTTGGTTCTGCTACAAGACCTGCAGAGTGTGTTCTGTTCCCTGGAGGCAATGGGTGCACTGTAAAAAAGGAACAGTGCTCCAGGTTGCTTTCTCTGCATCTCAGCTGCTGTGGAAGGGCAACTGGGAATGAATCAGCTCTACAAGCTTCCATCCAGCGGTCACCACTCTGTCAATGTGCCAGAGAAACTTAGTTTTAGAGTATATCCCTGTTTTCTGCAAGGATATTTTTTTGCCTGTGTCAGAGGAAAAGCCATAACCCTTGGCTAGTCCAGTGTGTCAAGATCCTAAACCCCAGGATTAATGCGCTGGGTAGCATCAGAAGACACCATTTACCCTGAAGATATAAAAAGGGATTTATTCTCGGTTAAGAAACAAGAGAAGGGAATCCAAGAAAAGGGGTGAGCGGGGCAGTGCCATGTGCACACTATAACACATGTGCTGTGTAGTCACCACAATACTCTGACATCCATGTTTTCCTGATGTTCTGTCATAAATTCAGGAGACGAGTTTGAAATCTGAAGCAAAGGCAAAGGGATAATTAGTTTGTAAAGTACTAGCAACAAATATATTTTTTAAAGGAACAGATATATTCATATTGTTGTGTAAGATAAGTAAAAAGGAAGGGGGAAAATGCACTGGATATACAGTATAGTGGCAAGAGTAAAGGACGTGACCAATAGCATAGCCTTTCTGACATTTAAAAAATACAGAGGCAAAGTGGGTCTGTTGGTTGAGATAACCATTAGTTTCAAATAACTGTGTAACAAGTAAGTAAATGAGGTTCACATCCCAACCAGAAGTCAAATGCAGAGCAGGAAAGTGAGAACTCCTTAATAAAGCTGCAAATGAGCCTACTGCAGCTGCGTCTCATTAAAAAAGAAGGTGGAGGCAAATCTTCTGTGGATCTGATGTGGAACTGAGGGAGTAAGAAGCACACCAGAGAGGAACAAAGTACTCCGTGGCATGGCAACAGCGGTCTCCATCCCTCTGCCCACTGCAAAGCATTATCTACCCCCAGAAGTCGTGGTCAATGAAGGTGGTTCATTTTATGTTATGGAACTGCGAATCAATCCTAAGGACAGGTACAGCCATTCCCAAAGGTTCTTGTCAAAAAGAACGTCAAAGTTTAATCTGAAAACATGAAGGATGGTAAAGAAGTGATGCAAGGTAAGCTCCTGATAACACTTCATGTGAAGTTGCCTGGGGAAACCTCCAGTGAAGACATCAGCCTATAGCAGGAGTTACTATGTACATTTACAAAGTCTCTGTAAAGGCCTGCTTAGAGAGAAAATCCAACTTTCACAAAAGTTTGGCTGATAACTATTATACCGTCATTTTTCTATAGATTATTTCACACACGCAACCTTGTTGTCTTCCTGGATCACTGTGCCATTCAGAATTATCCCTTTTACTTTGCCCACTTTTTCTTTACAGTTGGACTGATTTTTTTATTCAGTTGTGCTCCAAAGCTTGGTTCAACCCTTAAGGACTACGTTTTCTGCAGCAGCATGTGTGCATACAAGGGAGATGCACCACTGACTGAGGAAGGAAGCGTCCGAATTCAGTTTTTCTAAACTTATAATATCAAAAATTACACAAGGAAATGCCCAAAGAAAAGGTCTTGTAGATTCACAGCAGGGCTCCCAGAAATTCTTGGATAAGATACCAGTGTGAAAGGAAGAGCTGAAGCAGTAGGGACCACATCAGAAAGGGAGAGCCTGCATCCTGGCTCAGTGAAACATATAATCGTCCTCTGTTAAAACAAAACAGAGCAAAAATACATTTTGGAAATCAGAAGATTTGCTGCAGCTCCCTTATGGAGGACACATGGCAATAAGCCTGCTGTGAGATGCAGAGTTGCTCAGCCGTGGTGAAGTGAGCACAGATCTGGACTGTAATGTTTGATGATCAATTTGGTGCTTGTTTCTTTTCTTTTTCTTTGCTTTATTGCACTTTCATGCTCTTCCTCAGACAGATCCGTATTCTTTACACAGAACCATAATGCCTGAGGCTTGTAACTGTATGACCTCTCTCAGTGCAGTCATAAATCTTGCTTTTACTTGTCTTTTCTCGGCTTTAAGTTGTCTTTTGTGTCACGCTCACTTCACTTTCTCAAACATCTCCTGCAGGTTTGGGGAGGGTTGAGATTTTTGTTGCTTTTCTTCCCCTCTCTAGCACTGCGGTGAGTTGTGGGTTTCTTGATCCCGCTGCCGTTACAAAGAAACTGGAGAGATAATTGCCACGAGCCAGCGGCTGTGGCTGGCAGAAGAGAGCTCTTCGCGTTCCTGGTGACTCTCTGGCCCTGCAGACTCTTCCTTCCCTTGCAGTAAAGTCTCACGTTGTGCCAGCACTGGGTACTAAAGGGCACCTCTAAAACTCTTCCCTCGATGCCCTAGGGCTCAGAAAAGAAGTTTTCCTTGAAGCACCTGAGGTCTAAATAGCTTTTGTTATCACTCCCTGCAATACCATGGAGCACTCACCACCTGGCTGGGCTCCCTTTGCCCCGTCCCCGCCAACAAAGCTGCCTGTGCAGACGCACCTTAATATTTGTAGTAGCAGGCTGGGGAGTGGGCTGCCCTGAAACTCTTTTTCTGCATGACACATCAGCGTCTACCACCCCTTCAATTAAACTGCTTGCTTGTTTGGTTTTTTTGTTCATCCAAATCTCACTGTTGGGTATTAAATATCATTTGCAGTAACCACACAAACTGGGCGCACAAGGGTTTTAGAAAGTGAAAATTGCTCTGAGTGAGGAACGACAGATTATTATTTGTGTTCTATTATAATTAATTACTTTGCACGGCAGGAAACCATGTTACAAGTCTTAGGTGTTTGAAAGAATGAATGGCCTTGTAAAATGTAGCTGGCAGCTAAATCCATTCTTGTCATCCATGCTCGTTTTTGGTGCTCTCAGTGCTGGATAGATGTGCCTGCCAAAGGCTCTCATAGGCCCATTAGTGTCTGGAGTGGCTATGCTCTTAAATAGACATTTTTATTGTTCCCTGCCCTTTGAGTCATGGTAGTTAGAGGCACCTGGGAAATGCATGATATACACAAACAGCTAGGACGAGCCAGATAACCAGGCCTTGCACAAAAACTGCACATACATATATTGATAATTACACATCAGAAGCCATCTGTTGAAATAAAATTATTTTTCAGATCCATTTCTTAGCCTGCTGGTATAATTCAGGACCTCACATGGCTGTTCATGTAAAGAATCATTAAATCTCCATTTTTATTTGTGAAGGAATGATGAAAAGAGATGCAAACTTAAATGGAATTTTCTCCCATTATTTCCCCTGTGGTTGAATGCATTCAGCCCTGCCAAGCAGCGTGACTAGAAACAACCTCTGAAGCTTTGGTTAGCTCACACAGGAGTGACAGTATTAGGTGCGTGGCTCTGCAGCACTTGAAAAGACCACAGTCGCTGACATACCTGTAGCTGTAAGGATGGCGTGGCCAACGGGTCTGGCAGAGAGTGGGAACGACAGAGACAAAATAAGTCTGAGAAGCAGGTGAGGTCTGAGCATCCTGGTACCTGCCTCAGGAGGATGCAGCTCCCACAGCTTGATCAGGACATGGAAGATGTTATCACTGCTGTAACCAAAGGGAGAAGAAAATAAGATTCTTCTTACGATATTTTGGTCTTTTCTGCCACAATGCAAGATATCTGGGTTTGATTCTTAAGCCAAGGACTATAAACATAAATATATATATTATAT
>NW_010511102.1:15688-24188 GCF_000687285.1 Phaethon lepturus | reverse complement strand
CACCGCTTGTGACCGGCCACCAACTGAATTTCGTTCCATTCATTACAACTCTCTGGGCTCGGCCATCCAGACAGTTTTTTATACAGTGAAGAGTCCACCTGTCTAAGCCACAAGCTGCCAGTTTCTCCAGGAGAATGCTGTGGGAGACGCTGTCAAAGGCTTTACTAAAGTCCAGGTAGACAACGTCCACAGCCTTTCCCTCATCCACTAGGCGGGTCACCTGGTCATAGAAGGAGATCAGGTTGGTCAAGCAAGATCTGCCTTTCATGAACACGTGCTGACTGGGCCTGATCCCTTGGTTGTCCTTCACATGCCCTGTGAGCATCCTCAGGATGAACCTCTGCATAATCTTCCCCGGCATGGAGGTCAGGCTGACAGGCCTGTAGTTCCCCATATCCTCCTTCCAGCCTTTCTTGTAGATGGACATCGCATTGGCACCCCTCCAGTTGTCTGGGACCTCCCCTGTTAACCAGGAATGATGATAAATGATGCAGAGTGGCTTGGCAAGCTCCTTCATCAGCTCCCTCAGCACTCTTGGGTGGATCCTGTCAGACCCCGTAGACTTGTGGATGTCCAGGTGGCTTAGCAGGTCATTAACTGCTTTTTCTTGGAAGAGAGCAATATCTGCATAGATAGATGGGAGTTTATTGTGCACTCCATCCCTGTCTTCCAGCTCAGGGAACTGAATAGCCTGTGGATATCTGGTCTGGCTATTAAAGACTGAGGCAAAGAAGGCATTAAGTACCTCAGCCTTTTCCTCATCCTTGGTGATGATGTTCCCCCCCACATCCAACTATTTTCTTGCTGCCTGGAACCTTTTTCATTACTATCATCGCATCTATTCTTATATGAAGATATTTTCCAAACAAAAGACAGGAGGCCAAGTTCCAAATGCAGCTGAAGTAATTTCTGCCAGATCTGAAATCACTCTTTTGTGTCTGTGTTAGGAGAGGAACATTAGTCTTTTCATTATTTTCATATGTTGCTCATTTCAGTCCTCCATTATTCTTAGCCTGTAGATTCTTAGCTTACTCTTGATTCTTATCTTACTGTCTTCTCCCCTTCATTAGCTGCCAATTTTCCTATTTTACATGGATCCCAGACAGTCTTAAATGTCATAATTAGCACAACTGGTCACCAAGTACCTCAGAAGTGAGACTTCAAGTGCATTGAGTGCATTTTCCTTTGTCTTTTTTTTGTAACAAAAACTCTGAATCTGAAGAAACCTGCATGTAATGGTCATGTACATCTTCTACAAAGCACCTTCCATATTTATGAATGCTTCCTGTGCTAAGCTTTGCACTTGCTGTTGAAAAACTTGGTAACTTTGCAAAACTCAATGGTGTGCCATGATTCATTTATTACAAGGGAGGCCAGTATATCCCAGGAAAAGGGATGAAATCATTGTCCATGTACATGCGCCTCTGAATGCCATTTCTTCCTAACAGCTTTTAGACCTGGTGATCAAATGTCAATCAAATGTGACAGAAGGGTTGGCTTCTCAAAAGTATGAAGTTCCCAAAAAATTCATGAGGTAAAACCGCTGGTTAGAGGAGAGAAAAATCACCAAGAGAAAATCTGTATCTTGTATTTATTAGTGTTTATACCGCATACCAGACTTTGCATGGTAGATGAGCACTAAGATTCAGAGAATGATTCCAGCAATTAATGTAAGCGTAATATAGACACTTAAGTATGAACCAGCATGATCCTCAGAGCTTCCACCTTGACTTGTAAGCACCTGTATTTTCACTAGGTAAGTTGCTTAAGCATATAAGCTATGCTTGTGCACATACCCAGAAGATTTCCAGTTTTCAATGCTCAGCAGCTACTTCCTGCCTTCAACTGGGCCTGCTACTGCAAAGGGTCCAATTTACCAATGTTCTGACAATCTCAGACGTTTACCTAAAAAACAGGTGGTGACTGTTGTCTTCAAAGAGAACAGAAATATTTGTTTCACACAGAAGAATTCTTCAATAGCCTTCTGATCTGAAAAGCTGGGCATAAGCTGGCGCCAACCATATCCTGGGTTGGACATCCAAAGAAGCATGGCCAGCAGGTCAAGGGAGGTGACTCTGCCCCTCTACTCCGCTCTGGTGAGACCCCACCTAGAATACTGCATCCAGCTCTGGAGCCCTCAGCACAGGAAAGACATGGACCTGCTGGAGTGGGTCCAGAGGAGGGCCACAAGAATGATCAGAGGGATCATGGAACACCTCTTTTATAAAGAAAGGCTGAGAGAGTTGGGGCTGTTCAACCTGGAGAAGGATCCAGGACACCTGATTGCAGCCTGCCAAGACTTAAAGGGGGCTTATAAGAAAGATGGGGATGAACTATTTAGCAGGGCCTGTAACGACAGGACAATGAGTAATGGTTTTAAACTAAAAGAGGTTAGATTTTGACTAGATATAAGGAAAAAAAATTGACAATGGAGGTGGTGAAACAGTGGAACAGTGTTGCCCAGAGAGGTGGGTTGATGCCCGGTCCCTGGAAACATTCAAGGCCAGGTTGGACGGGGCTCTGAGCAACCTGATCTAGTTGAAGATGTCCCTGCTCATTGCAGGGGGGGTGGACTAGATGACATTTAAGGTCCCTTCTGACCCAAACTGTTCTATGATTCTATGATCAGAGACCTCTGAGATGTAGTTGGACTTTTGTCCACCCCAGCAAAACTAAAACTATTGTCTTTTAAAGATTTAGTCAGAACAGGTCAGTAAGAAGAAAAGAAAAGCAACATGAGTCTTACTAATGATTAGGCAGCTCTCTTGGGAAAGGGAAAAACCCATTTTCCATACATATTATAAAATCTATTTCTGCCCTCGTATTACTCAATCATTAGCTAATATACAGTCCTTAAAGTGAAAACATACCTTAACATATCCCCAGTATATAGCTTACTGCTCATTGTATGAACCTGAGAGTTGAGAGCTGCTTCAGACCCCTCAGGCGATGGCAAAACATAAAACAGAGAGTCTTACATTCTGGGTAAATACTTGCATCCCTATAATGATTTACGCAGGAAAGAAGGAGGGTGAAGCACTTCAATACTTTCCTAAAACTGATTTAACTTGGATCTTCACCTTAAGCAAGACTTTTACTGAAGCAGGAGTGCGGGTTTAGATACTTGAGATTTATATAGGAAAGACTTTAAAGTTATTCCCAGCATCAAAGGAGTTTCTTGTGGAAGGTTTTCTCTAGTCTGCTTTCCATACAACACATAAAGTACAAGTGCCCTCCACAGGACTTGAGATTTCACTGTGCAAGGTAAATACCTAAAAATAAAAGGTGCAAGGATCAGCCTTTCAATGCCTAAGCCCCTTTTTAGAGGCCCAGGAAATAACAAATGAAAAAAAAATTAACCTCAGTAAGGTTGTAAATTGGATGTGGTAGCTCAGGTGTCTGTGGTACTTTCTCCTCTTTAAAGGTATCTCTCCTAAAAAGAGTTGGTAAATATGTTGTAAGCCTTTCACAAAGTTAGTTTTACAGGTTGGATCATAATTTAGGCTTGGTGAGGTGGACTGTTGTGCTATTGCAAAGTTGCTGAGTGACAACTCTAGAATGCGGCTTAATGAAGAAGCTCTAATGAGGATTGACCAGATGATAGTGTTTTTCTTTTAACTTGGAATATCAAACCACTGTAATAGTAGAAGATGCCACAGAGAGCAGAGAAGGGATATAAATGCACACAGAAATAGGATTGTAGACTTCTTTAAGACCAATGTCTTCATCCACCAACAGCTGCCCTCATATGTTTTTAGGTTTTTAACTCTTTTTTTTCAACACTTCTCAATTCAGCCTGGCCACATACCAATCTGAGAAAAAACACAACACAATTTTGAGGTTTAAGACCCTCAACCTCTGTTCCAGCCTTGAAAAAAGAACAGCATTTGAGAATGACGGCAAGCTTTTAACACTGTTGAGAACACAGTGTGCTAGATGCTAGACTCAGAGCAGAGGGCTTTTTTTTTCTAATTTTTTGCCCAGAATTGTCTTCATAATGGGTTTGCATAACACTGACAATACACTAATCCACTTACATGTTTTCAGGGAATGTGACTGAAACCTGAAATGCCCCCAACTCTAGATGACAGTCAGCAGCAGTTTCTCCAGCAGAGCACTCATGTCTGCCCTGGAGCCTGTTCTGCAGAGCCATTGCCATCTGGGTTTCCACAACTGAATGTAACTCCTGAAAATCCCCCAGGTCTGAGTTGCCGTGTTCGCAGCCCACAGAAGCAAATAATGACTCTCGCAGAGCTTTAAGCAGAAATGCACTTCACTTTTCCAAAAGGCTTTCCAAGAAAGAAATACAAAATGTTTTTGCACTTGGACTTTCAAGATATGTTTGCTTTAGAAAGAAAACAGTAAAGAGTTTCCTATTTCTTATTGCAAATCTGCAGCTTTCAACAAATCCTATATAATCTATAATCTTCTGATGACTTTAACAACTGAGCAAGAAGAAATCATACCATACTACAAACAACTAACATTGATACACACAGAGTAGCTGCAGGTCTTTAATGAAGTGTTACAGTCTTAACAATACTAAAAAAAATCAGAGCGAAGACAATAAACAGACAAGAATCTGTATATGGAGTCACAATAGTTTCCAGTTATCCATGTCAAGTTTTTTTGCCATGTTGCTGCCTATTTACCTTGCTCCTGTCGTTGGCAAGACTTTTTATAATTTTCATACATTGCTCTTTTACACCTCTGCTCCATTTCACATGCATGGCATGCCTACACTCATCCACAAGCCCTTCCAAAAGCCTTGCATTCTCTCCACTGGTGATGTCACTCTGCAAGAGTTTCTCCTGTGATGTAAAGGAAATAGGTCCTTGTTCTTCCAGTACAGGAGGGTCTTGGGTGTCTTGTGCACTGTTTTTAGAAAGTCAGTAGAATATTTCTTGTTTCACTATCTTGTTCTTCCATCTCGCCATAGCTGTACTTCTGTTTTACAGCTATTTTTAATTGGGGGAAGGATCAAACCTGCTTCTGTATTTGGTGACAGAGGACTGTAAATCATACTGGAAAAATGTGCATATATTTCTATAAATGCAGATAATCAGGATTGTCCAGCCAGCTGCTATATTTACATTTTTATACAAGAGATGTTCTTGGAAAATCAAGTTGTACTTGGAAAAGGTGATCAACAAGGAGTCTGATCTAAAACCCATTAAACCGAAGAGAAGACTCCCATTGATTTTAAAGGGTTTTGAAATAAACTCTTCCATATGTTGTTTAGTGAGTTGTTACAGCATTTCCTCAGGAAATTACCATTTTACTATTACAGAAACTTAAACTCACATTATATAAAATAAGGTACAATGCATAAATTATTTTAAAAGACTTCAGAAACTTTAGTCAGCAAGAGGAAGGCTAGGAAAGATGAAAAAGAACAAATCTGTGCTTACAAATTCGTGTTTCTTTGAAAGCTGATGATAAAAATCAAACAGAAGCAAGTAGATTATGGCAAAATAAGGTAGAAATTGAATTAATTTGAATTAAATTGAATTGATGTAAGGCTTCTGCTAAAAATCAGTAAAAGTAATTTTTTACAAAAAGAAGCCCACACCGTCAAACCCTACCATAGTCATAACACAATATGAGTTGACATAAGAAATCAACAAATCAGCTGAACATCATCAGGATCTTTGAGAATTTGATAGCCAAGAGACATGACAGATGGCTGAATAGCAAACATGCAGACATCTTGGTTCTTATGGGGAACAAATCTTTTTCCAAGATTTCTTCTCAAAATATAGTTGCTTAATTTGCTGAATTAGTTTACCTCCTACATTTGGGAAATTCATAGCAAAGAAGGAAGGAAAGTTTGCCAATTTCAGAGCATTCAGATATTTTAAAACAGCAAGACCCAGAATCTCAAAGAGTTTTTATTTCAGTCCTGCAGATGGAGAAACTGAGGAACAGATGGATTGAGAGGTCCTCTTGTGCACTGAGAAACTCCCCTTGAATTCAGTCAGCAGTGAACTCAGATTTGGTGAAAACAGGATTGCACAGCAGAGCTAGCTCCTGGAGTTAGAAACAGGATCTAACAGCTCCCTCAACCTCACACTTCAGACTCCAGGTCAAAACAAATCTCTTCTCTCAAAATGAGAATCTGAGAGCTTTTCAGAACTGACTCCCTGATAATCATTGCATAAGGTTTTATACCCCAGAACACCCACCAATCTGTTGTTTCCCGAGACTAATAATTTTTTTACTTGCCTTTGCCATAGAAAAATGAGGGTCCGATTTTTAAAAAAGGAGGTCTAATGAATTGCACTTTACTTTGGCTGACTTCAGCGATCTATATGCAAAAAAAGGCAGAATTGATGTGGTTTGGGGGGGATACCTGATGGCGCTGGCATCTTTCGGAGGACTTCCACAGGCCTGGCACAGCCCTTCTCTGCTGCTCAAACTTCTTGTATTTCCTGTAATTTTGGTCTTTTCACCAACAGCATCTAGAATAAAGCGATCCATACACCTAGATCCAACAGGTTTAACTGAAGGCACGTAACTGTGTTGTCTTAGGCTCCCCACATAACCAAAATGGCGGGATGTGCCCAGAGCTAAGCAGAGGGTATCCTGACCTCGATAAGGAAAACACCGACAGTGTGACTACACTGAAGTTCCTGAAGGGATTGTGCTTTCTACGCTATTACCACTGTTGTCACACCTCTCCTTAACCTCACAGAGACATCACAGAGGTCTCAGGCTTGCGAAGATGCCTCTGGCAACCAACCTGCCAGGTGGTTCCAGAAGCAAATCTGCCCTGTGCTCCAGCTGCTAACAGGCACGGAGGACACAGGCAGGCGCCCCAGGGCAAAACCGAAGGAAATGCCCCTGAAAGACTATATTGTGAACACTGGCTTCTCAGTACCAGCTGTGTCACTCCATAAATCTGCTCATACCAAGCCACACTATTTGCTAATGCAGACATAGCTAACTCTAGAAACAGATGTGAAAAAAATTCCTGTCTGCTATTAAAAGAAACCCTATGATCCCAAAAAATCAATCAAAAATCATTAAAATTGATTAAAACATCTATGCTAATTAGATCCTTTAAAATATTTCCACTCAGTTTTGATCTTTACACTTGAAAGTATCTAAAATAAAATGTTTCATCTTGGGTTTGGTTGAGGATGTTTATGTGGGAGAGTTTGGGGTTTTTTTTCTATATATTAGAAATAGCGAGGGAGATAGATAGAAATAAATAACTTATTTATTTCTAACCATATAAAAGACAGATTGCTTTCAGAAACACATGCTTGAGATGATGATTTATCCCACTATTCTCAGGCACTGATTGTAAGATAGGATAGATTACTCCCTGAAGATCTACTCCACTGGTTACTGAAGGAGCCTAGAAGTGCTGTTTAGAAAAGCAACAGTTAAATACATAAAGCTAGGAAAGATGAACCAATGCCTGTATTTTATAATTTAAAAAATTTGATTCCCAACTTTATTTCATTTTTAAAAAACTGAAATCAAATATGAGAATAATTTCACAGCTCAAATAGGAAGAAGTGTCAATGAGAAAAACCCATTTCCATAAACAGTTTTGATCTAAACCAACTGGCATTTTGCAACTAACTCCCCATGCTTCAGTATATAAGTATCTTGGTTAGACAGGGTCATATTGAACCATATTTTTCCCAAAAAAAACCCTTAATTACTGAGTTTGCAAATTGTTATTTTTAAAATTATGCATACTAAATAAGCTTAGAAGTGAATGTCACAAATAATGTAACATATTGTAGGCTCGGTATGCGGTGCTAAGGGAGTATGGATGAGCGTCTCTGTTCCCAGTCTACATGATGGGAAAAGGGATAGAGAGCAACCGTAAGGTCCGTTTCCTCCAGTCCCTTCCTTCACCTTGAAGTGGTGAGTGCAAGCCCGTAGACAACCTTTCCGCCCAGGTCAGCCCTGGGTCTCTCTGCCCAGGGTAGGCAGAAAGAGCTGACTGCCAAGTTGCAAAGAGATGCTGAAATGAACTGAAAAAAATGAAGACTTCTGGGGACTAAAATCAGACTCTGGCAACTAAAATCAGACTTCTGGCAATCATGGAGGAAATAAAATTTATAATATTTAGGATAAGCTCACTTGCAAGCACTGTTTCTCCATAATTTGGAGACATAAGCAAAAACGTACTCATAAATGAATAACAATTTTGACACAGCTGTTCCAGTGAGAACCAGTTCCTTTTAAATCAATATGGATGTAAATAGGAATAACTTGGCTGGAAGTTAATGACATCACAGTGATTTTGGTCAGGGCCATGTTTATGCAGAGGGTATTTTGGAGTTATGAGGCCTGTGTAAGGACCTGGAGTTGGTACAGTACAGGGGGCAAAATAAAGGTGAGTTCTGAGTGCATGTTACTCCACTTAGTTCAAAATAAAACAATAAGAAGCAGAAAAAATGTGTCCACAGGAACTAAGAATGAAGGCAACTGAAAAAAAGAAATTCATAGAAGTCTAGAAGACCGATAGACTCTAGAA
>NW_010511102.1:0-15657 GCF_000687285.1 Phaethon lepturus | reverse complement strand
CCTACAAGTCATTGCATCAACCAAGGAGGTCGAGGACTAAGGAGAATGTTTTTGTAAACTTCATAATAACATAATACATTGGCAGTAAAGTTTGTAATTCATATTCCTGTCAAGACTAATGTTATTCATATTATGGAAAAGGATGAAAGCTGACAAACTCCAGTTTTCAAATATCACAGCAGGTACCAGAGATAAAATATTTCCAAGGTCATCTAAGAGCATATTGAATATGCATTATACTTAGTAATTTCTGCAGAAACTATTTCTGACTTTCTACAGTCAGCTTTAAAAGAGAGCTGGACTGCATAATGCCACTCAGGAAATTTAATTTGAATCAGACATATTAGCTACAAATTTAGATACATTAATTAAACAGAATTAAATATCTGAATGGATAGTTTCATTCAAAATTAAAGTGACATCAATATGGTATGGTATAATTCATTTTCAAAGTGAATTAAGCAAAAGCAAATTAAGGCTGTCTTAGTCCTAAGAAAAAAATCCCTGCAGATGTTCACTGTAATTTAAGCAGTCAATTTTAAAAATTATTTTCTCAGGGCCGTCTTCTAGTTTATTCTCTAATTTATTGCCTGAATTGACCCAAGAAGAATTTTAATAATGTATGAAAAATCTCAAGTCAGATCCAGTATTCTTTATGCAAGGCAAACTCCCCAAACTTAATAAAACATAACAAAAATCATAAGGGATATTCGACTTATGATCTTTCTTTTCCACAAGAGAACAAAATTAGCAAGCACTACACCTCAGATTAACAAATAAGAGACAGATTATTAACTAATAAAGTAAATTAGTGATTCAGAAATGGAATTTTCAGATTTATGAAGACAGCAGTCCTGGCAAATATGTATTTGTATATTAGTGGTTAAAATTAGGTGGGACACAGCCGTTTTTGTATTATGAGATGGTCTACCCTAGTTTTTCATCCAAATTTGCCTTATGGAATTATGTTTGGAGGACAATGACTCTTTGACTTCAGCCTCAGCTACACATGGTTTTCTTGCAATTCCTTGGAAAAAAACAGATTATCTTCTTTCCCTGGAGAACTTTATCTTCCTTTTATTTGCTTCTTTCTTTTGATAAAAGTACTATAATAAGCCCATTTAATACACAAAGCCATCTGATTGACCTCTTTAAGGAAGACTGATTTTTATTTCTCTTACATTTGTGTACAACTAAAATGCCTATTTATGGCACTTTTTGTGAGGCCAGAATCAGACTGACTTGTAAGTAAAGTAACAAACATTGCTGCTGGATGTCAAAAGGTTTGAACAAACATGCAAGCATACTTGCAAATGAGTCACTGAAATGGGAGTTGAGAGGAAATTTTCAAAGTTAGCATGTAAATAAATTTAACATCAGTGAAATTTACTTCATGTGTCGAGAACAGGTAGTGAACAGAGCAGAGGGCATCATTGCTAAACATGGCAAATTCACCATTTATTCTAGTCTTCCACTGCTTAATCGATTTCTTATCCAAAATATTCGCAATTAATAGTACTTCATATTTTTAAAAGTGGAATTCTTTAGGTCATTTCCTCATAGGATTCAATACAGCTCTAATGTACATCCATTTTTAACAGCTAAGGATACTCCCAGCTTTTCAATAAATTCAATATGAAGCTAACTAGTTTAAAAACTGTAATGTTCCATAATGCCTTAAAAAACAGTTTTCTGTGTAGAAATCCTTGAATAAAAAGCTGGAAGGGATTTCAGTTGACCTCCTCTGAGAGGCAGGAGCAAGTAGGTCACTGCTCATTGAAAGCCTGTTTCTAAAAGAAGTCCGGTGGTGGGGGCTCCACATCCCCCCCAGACATCCTGTGGCAGCTTATAAACTCCCTTTACAGTTAGAAAGTTCACATTCAATTTTTCATTTTCTCTTTGAAGTGGCCTCTCACAGATAATGGCTTCTACATTTCTCAGTGTTTCTTCTCTAATGTGAGCAAATCAAATTCATTCAATAATTTTATTTTGTAGAAATTCTGCCTATGATTATTCCCTGGACTTGCTCCAGCTGGCTCACATCTTTCTTCGTCCATGATCGGACAGAGTCCTCAGCAGAAACTTCACCACTGTTGGAGTAAGAAGTGTTACTTTAAATACTATCAGGTTATACTCTCTTTTGTGCATCGCCAGCAAGACTTATGCCTGTTTTTGCAAGAACGTCACATCTCATCACTCAGTGAAATATAGTGAGTGACTCATTCTAACTCTAAAACTTTCTTCAGAGTAGCTGCTTAGGCAGTTGTTTTCCAGTCCAAGTTTCATTAATGATATGTACTTAGATGTAGGAAACATTCACACATATGTTTCATTTCAGTACACAAGCTTGGAAAAAATTCTGTTTGAAGTATATATTTTTTTTTATGTAAAGTCTCTTCATATTTGAATATTGTATGAATAAAATGGCAACTGTTCAGAAAAACTCACTTTTTTTCTGCAGGCGAGGCATGAGCTTATTTATTATTTATTATTATTATTATTATTTAAATCCATAGTGTCACATGAAAAAATGTTTTGTTATTACAACAGGAAAGATAAATATACAGTTGTTAAATTGAAAAAACTGCTAACATTTCCTCCCTAAAATGAAAAATTTACAGCATTCACATATATTTGATTTTAGTAGACAAATTTCTAATTTTTGTGAAAGTCAAATTTCCCAGTTGCATTGTACTCTATTATGTGTGAAGAGGTACTTCAGCAATTCAGTCACAGTAACATTTATATCATCACCACTAGCCTGAGAGGGATCAATAAATCACTAGCACTTCTATTAAAGGCCTTTTAATCATGTCCCTCACTTGACACACATGCAGCAGCATGTATTGGCCCTAGAAGTTAAACCACAGTATTTGAACCACCTGGCAGCTGGAGGTTTTCAGAATTATCTGGTACTCGGATCTACCTTATCTTTAAGAGAGGAAGACATCTTTGCCTTGCTATGGCCTCCTCTTGAGAGATCTTTATTACAAAAACCACAAAAACATATTGCTGAACTAATCAGTTGGGAAATGTATGCTCAGTTTTTTCCCCCTCGTATTCATTCTTTTTCTATGAACGTATTTTTACTTAGTCCTTGATAAATGCATGTTTTCTCACCCATGGTTTCTTCGTATTAATAAAAGGAACCACATAATTTAAAATTAAATGTTTTATTTCATCAACGTGCCAGCTGTTCTTACTTATATAATCATTGAAAATTGCCTAGGCAACCTGCATAGCTACTCAAGACATGAGAAGTCCTCCAGCAATAGTGGCTCTGACAACTTACACTTAACCCCTTCTTCTTTAGGCATGAGCTGCAGACAGCCTTACATCTGTATGGTCCATTGCCATGGAGGTGGAAGCTCTGGTCCTGACCTGCAGCCTCCGTACACAAGCTAGCCAAGGCTAACGCTAGCCTTATGAGCTCAGGCTCCTTATATTGCTCTTGCAGGCAAACGAGAGAGATACGTTCCTCCCACGGATGGGTGACAGTGGCTCTGCCTCTGTTGCCTCTTGAGGAAACCTGAGCCAGTGAACCCAAACAGACTAAAGTTGGCCTTTGTGAATACATCCTGGTCTCCACTCAAGCAAATTATGATGACTCTATCGTTCATGTCTCTTACTCTAATGGCTTGTTAAATCCGTAAGAATAATTTTAAAGTTTTCCTTGCCAGATTAAGCCCTTTCAAAAAGTCCATTCTCAAGCAACTGCTGTTAAGAAACCAGCTGGGAAGTTTCTTTACATAACCTTAAATTACAGGGTCTTTTTATGAAAAGTGATAGCAAAGTCAGTTCTGTGCCACTCTGTGTTCACAGATGCAGTAATTTCCATACCGATGCGTTGAGTTTACAAGTAACATTCCTCTGCTTTTTAGCCCTATACATAACCAACAACAAAAAGGCCAACTTGATTTCTTTCCTTCTCATCTTTAATAAAAGTTTAAATTCTACTCTAAAAGTATATCCACACAATAATCACAAGAGTGACGAAAGTAAGTATCTACCCAAGCAAGCTGAGTCAAGTTGAGTTAAGGACCACAGCTGTGTGGTCAGGTGGGTACAGATTTGAGCATGGGCTAATTGACCACACCCTGATGTATACCAATTTTAGGTCTTCAGTGTGTCATTGATCTATGCAGTCTCTTACTTTTGCATTTGCACACGTATAACCATTTTCAGTGGGAATGTACTACATATATATATTTAGGATTTTTTTCCAGAAGGAAAAGTAGCATCCAAATTACTTACTTTTAGAGTTCTACAGTGTTCAATAGCAAGAGTGAAAATTTACTTTTTTAACAAAAGCAAGATGATAAGCTCAGAATGCATAGTGAGTAGAAAAACAATCCAAAAAAAGTACTGTGGCTGTAATGTACTCTCAAAATAAGCCTCAGCTATAAGTGGTTATGTTTACATTTTTAATTTACATTATCAAATTAGCATTCATCACCCACAGTCAAGATAAATCCCACGTAAATTGAGATTAACAAATTACAGCAATCTAAAATAAACTACCCTATAGAAGAGAGATTAAAATTCAATTATTCTTAGGAGATAATAAATTTAATTAGATTCCATATTTTATTGGAAAAAAATCGGCAAAGTTCTCACATCCTGGACAAAGAGTTTAGAGCCTGAATTAGGTTGACAATGTCTCACAAATCTGAGAGTTTTTTTTTCACTCCAGGACTTTTAAATAACAGACTAATAATTCATAGAAATTAAAGTGACATTTTGATCCTGCAAAAAAACACAAACAATATCACAAGCACAGTCTGTGATAAGCTCTACTGCCCCAAAATAAAAAATCCCTAGAGATATGACTGTGACTTTGTCTTGTGTAATATTCTTCTACGTTAATCATATTGTTCTCTCATATTCCACTCCCTTTGCCTATTTGGAGGCCTCATTTTGGCTTTCGTGAGGTTTTACATTTGTCCTTGTGAAAAACAGGAATTTTATAACTAAAAACCATGAAAAGGTTAAGAGAAATATTTTATTCCCTGTTCTCTCCATTGGACCACTATCCCAAGAGCACTGATGGTGCAGATCATGGAAGAAACAAGATAGGAATAAGGAAGAGACAGGGAAGGTTGTAGCCAACAGCACCAAGGTTTAGCAAAATATTCCTACACCAAGGTATAAATAAATGTTTGAGTAAGGAATGTTTGTCAGGAGATACAAATTATCATAATGGATAAAATTAAAAAACTTTCTGGCATAGAAGCTGAATAAAGAAATGAGTCAACGTCATTACAGTCGCGTTATATGTAATTCAGCATAAAATACCATTTAAAAGACAGAAGACTGAAAAAAAATACCAGCATAAGTTTTTTTTCTAGTGTTCTGGATAAGTTATTAATAAATGTAAAATCTGGGTAGCAGAACTGAAAAAACAAACATTTGTTTTATCATTAAGTATCGGCTTTTGGAGGTCACTTTTGACATGCCTCTAACTTTGCTAGATCTCGGAAATCCATAAAAAGCAGCACAAAATAGGCAAGTGGGTTTAAAGTGGTTTTGAATGTTTTATTAACATGTCACTTATCACTTCAAGTTCAGTTTCATAACTGGAGACTCATGATGGTATAGGTTGGTAGAGGAACAAAATCTAAGATCCTAGTTTTCAGTATCTCTGTTCTGCTACTGAACAACAGATTTGCGTTGAAGGTGTTTCTTAGCCGTTGTTGTCTTTGCTCTGCTTTGTTGACAAGCTGTCCTGAGACTTTGCCAATCATTGTTTGACGATCCTTTGGTTCCCCAGACAGGTATATTATTTAAAATTAAATAATCAATAAGAAAGAAGGGAAAGTAGAGTAGCTTCTGTATGAGATACTTGGAAACTGCTCATTTTAAGTATGAGTACTGTATTCTGGTTTAAAAGAGTGCATTTTCCACTTTTAAAAAGAATTAATCTCTATATTGTAATGTCAAAGTTCAGTAGAGTCTACAGAGCCTACAGAGATTTATTTTTTAATGAAAATACGGTGTTCAGCTGCAAATACAGGTGTTTCTGCTATGTTCAATTCCCTCCAATATGTCTAAACCGTATGATTTTCATCAGCTTACCCTTATCTTTGTCTCCACACTTGCATCTACCCATCTTGATGGTGAGGTAAGGAGTACAAGACATGTTTGAAAGCCCTCAGTCTTAAGGACTGTTTCTCTAGAAAACTCTGAAAATTTTCTAATGGCTACCTTCTGATTCTTATATTAAAATTCTCATACACCATATGAAGGGTAAGACAAGTGTGAGATGGTATAAAACTAAAGAGTGAAGGTTCATAACATGCCTACAGGAGACTCCAGGGTAATGAAAAATATATCTACAGTCATCTCCGTGCTTGGAAAGGTCAAAGGTTACACGTATGGCCCATCTGAACTGTTGCATGCTCTTACAACATATGGCAGAAACAGTTCCAAAGGAGTCCCAAAATTTGATAAAATTATGTAGTTTTGAAGCTCTGCAAAAGAAGAAGTATGGCAAACTAAAGAACTCATCAACATTTGGGAGAATAAACACCAGAAGGAGTTCTCAAAGAGATGTGTGTCTTACTGCATTTTAAACAAATACCAAGTTAGTTAGCTTGCATGATAAATACACTGCCATTTGATTTCAGTAATTTCTTAAAATGAATAAAATTATATTTGTTTATCTCAAGCAATTACCAAAACTGCATAAGTTGCTATGTTATTTTCAAGACCATTTCAATCCCAAGCATGAATTGCAGAAGAGATTTTCTGTTGTATTTCAAATGCTTTTGAACCACAACTCATCCCACACAGGGAATTCATGCTCCATATGTTTTCTGGGCAGAATTAAGGTTATGCAAATACACCATTCACCAATTTTTATCCCATCATATGCTACCTATATCCTCACACTCACTTCCAGTGCTAAGTGGGTTATTTAAAAAATCAGATTTTAAATCATCAGATCTATATTCTAGGGACCCGCTTATCCCCACCTCATCACTGCAGTACCTAAGGCATGAAAAATTGTCATGTGTAGAAACAGGCTTTTTCACAGTTCCATCTCTACGTGTCTCTCATATTAGGTCTTGGTTTCCACTCCCAACCACTTCTGTCTGCAGCCACATAGCTCAGGCAGAGGGCTCCTGGTCTGACCTCCTCATCACAGTCAGACCTAGAGCAGGGCAGTTTCTTCAGCCGACAAGAAGTAGTACCATTACAGCTGTGAAATTACTTAAATCATATAGATCATCTTTGTAAAGGTATCTGAAAATGCAGATACACCTCCAGTGTTATTTCTAAAACATACTGGCACCCAACTCCTTCAGGGAGTCAGCTGCCTTAGCATTTCTAAATTAATCTTGCTTGAAAATACCTTGCGAATTTTGCCCACTTGATTTCTTTGTTTGTCCAACAAGTATCTGTGACGGTGCTTGGGAGCAAGCTCCAGTGTGACAAATGCTGGTTCAGGATACCTGCAGGATCATCTTTCCACTCCTGGAACTGCTAGTTGAAGAGCTAGACTACAAGCTTTGTAAGGGACAAAATATTACCAGCTTTTTTTTGATAAGTGTCACAAATATACCAATAGCTTCTGTTAAAAGGAAATTCCGGAAATGCCAGTTTCCACCAATGCAAGTTTCTCATGGATACTATTTAGCTTCACTTGTTGAAAGCAAATTAACAATATGGTGTCGAGCAGAGCTAGCATCTGTGCATTCACTTACACCCAACACCCTTTGTTTTGGCATGTGATATGCTGAAAAGTGAATTCTTACATGATCAAATCTCGGATCAATCAAAGCATTGCCTACATGAAATCTTACTAACAAAGCAGAGACTAAGGAAACAAAAAACTGTAAAAAGAGAATAACTCTTTTCAACTGAAAGCAGCTGTCTGAAAAATGAGAATTCAATTTGTAGCAACAAAACTGAGACCATGTGAAAATGTTCAGGGAGAGAAAGAAAAATCCTCAAATACAGACCTGACAAGCCTCCCACACTTGGCGAGACTTCCATGCAGCTGGCTCCCATCTTGCCCTCCTCCTTGATCAGAGCTGTGTCCCACTTCTCTTGCAGTGCAGTGTCAGGGCCTCTCTCCCGCTCTGTGCCAGGCATGGCCTCAAGTATCTGGGTCTAACACAGCAGGTCTGACACTGCCTGGGCAAGGCCCACTTTCCAAGGAGCCCAGCTAGAAGGCTGAGTGTCCTGCCTTCATAGTCCCTTGCGATAAAGTAGCTTGTCTGAAGCTCCCCGTGCAGGTCAACTCTCCCATGGCATGAGCCATTCCTGGGTCTCACATCTCTCCAGAGAAGAGGTCTGCACAACTGGAAAGTGACTGCCAAAAGACTTCATTTAGTCCAAGGATGAAGCCACTACCTAGGACATGGGAGGTCCACCTTACAGTCCCTGAACGCCCCATTTCAGCCATACTGAACTCGTGCCTTCTGCATCCCCAGCAAGCACGCGGCACCTGAACTGCAGCCCTTCTGGAGGCTGTTGCGTTTGTTTTCACTAAAAAGTACACCCTTCCCTAAGAGATCTCCCCTAGAAAAGTTTTATCAGAGCAAATACACTTACAAAGAATTTCAGTTTTGAGAAAACAATACTTCCTAGTGATAAGTACAGCTCTCACAATTGCATCCTGGTGCATCAATGTATGCTAATTACTGGGATGTGGTGACTTTTGTTCGCTGTTTACAAAAATGAAAGCACAGGCAGGAACTCTTTCTGTCAGCTGTCATAATTAGCAATAAGCTAAGTGTTCACTGAAGAAAGTTTCTGGCAAGTTGTCAACCAGAAAATTGAAAATCAGAAAGTGAACATTTATCAGACTTGAAAAACAAGCATGCTTAATGCAAGGCTTGGTTTCACTGCATACAGGTGATCCCACGCGGAGTGGAAACAAACAGAAATGGGTATATCTGTTGAGAGAGAAGGAAAGGAAGAGATTAGCTGACAAGGGGAAAAAGTGTTATGGGAATTTGCAGGAAGGTCTAAAGCATCCATTATCTTGTTTACTAAGTTGGAAATGTCTGGATATAGCTCATAGTAGAAGCCCTTCCTTATCTGCCCATTTTTGCATGTCTACCAAGGGAACTTGCCTTACAATTGCTACACAGGTGTTTCTATCTCCACTGAGGACAATGAGGAATGCTAAACTGGAAAAGACTTAACAAAAAAGCCACAAAAGTTTGTAGGATTCACCGTGTCAAACTGGACTGTTGCTCTAGCAAGATCAGTGTACTTCTACCACAGAGGCAGTTACAAATGACTTGGCAGAGGGAAAAATGCAACCCAGATTTAATGAAACAACTACACATCAAAGTCACATTCAACCTCCTAATTTCTCATTGACTTTTAACACCACTGATAAACATTTTGAAGCATGATATCAGATACTCTTTTTCTAGCATATGTAACTACAGCAAGAATATGTTACTGAGGAAAACAACTATAAAGAGCCTTCACACCGAGAGCATGGGACATGTTAGGAATATATGCAAGTCTTACAAATAACAATCCAGATGAAAGCAATCTAAGACCTCTTCAGGGCTATATAACTCTTCTTTTATTACTGGCAGAGCTGTAACAAGGAACGGGACAAGACAAGCCTGCCCTGACATGAGGGAGAAGGGGTGCCAGATGAATACAAAAGGGCAGGGTCAAGAAATGGAGAGAGTCTCCCATTTCAGACACATCCAAGATGAGGTATCTGGAGATTATGTACTGAAAGTTAGCAAGATAATTTTAAAAAAAGATGACATGATTACTCTAACAGCTTTTCTGAGCTGCTTACCACGTTTCAGTAAGCAGATTTCCCTCATAAAGAAAAATTCCCTCTGTGTTCCCAAATGAATCCATCAGTGACCAAAGCAAGGAGGGAACCATCTGGCAAATTCATACCAGACTAGCACAAATTTTCTAAGTAAATAAGTAGTGCATTTAGTTTGCAGCGTGGGTGTTATTCATTGAAAACAACAACAGGGAGAAGACTGACTATCTAACCCTGCTAATACATGTGCTCTTCTCCATCCCTCCAAATAATGTTGTGACTTTTCAAAGGCTAGATCCAATGGCTTTTCAGATTTGACTTTAAAGATACAGGCAATATTGATAGTTCCCAAAGGCACATCAAAGATAGATGTCCCTCCAAAGGACAAATTAACAGGGAAAATATTTCCATTACCCATCAGCTGCTACTGCCCAAGAATGAAGTGTCAGCAGCTGGAACAATCTTGGGGTGGGATAAGGGGGCCAAAAGGGCAGCTCCCAAAAATGCCTACCAACTAGTTGATTGTCTTGGTCACGATGACAGAAGATATTGTTTCTGAAAAATTCCCCATCACCACCCTTACCACTCCAGGACCTGTGTCAAATACAATGTTCATGTTTATATTTCCGCTTCCAAAGTACTTTCCTGTCTTAAGAAGGAAACTGCCTAGAAGCCATACTGCTACATATTAGCAGCCAGAGGTTATAATCCCAGCACTGCTTAGATGTGTTATTTCAAATGGGCATCTTGACTATAACACCTTCAGGTTGTCTCACCCCCTCTAGTTAGCTCTTTCTAGGCAGAAGTTTACTGTGAATACTTTCTTCTGGACTGTCTCATTCAGCTTTTCATGGAGTTACTCTGCCAAAATAATTTTCCCTTCATATGTAGCCCACAAATACTGAAACTTCCTTTGACGTACCCTCATCATGGGGGCAATGTCTGGGAAAGTCTAGGAAATGACTAGTGTTTTTCAACATGAAAATTAATCTCTTTAAAATTTAGCAGTTTGGTAAACACTAGTATCAGAAAAAGACACAGGCACAGGAACAATGTTCTTCATAGATGTTTCACCTGGGCTTGGCAAAATGCATTTGCAGAGCTTAGTCAAATATGATGGCAATTTTTAAAAAAAAATTAAAATAATTTTCGAGTAGGGGACAGGTAGTTTCAAAAGGCATATATTCTTTTTCATGTGCACCATGAGAGAGAGCAGAGGTCGTACAGGGAGGAAGGGGGAGCTGGGGGAGCAGAGTTTGTTCAGTCTTGCAGAGTGAAGGGTCAGGACCAAATGTATTACTTCCTCCAGCTGCCTAGTAAAAGGGTGTAGAAACAGTGCAGCTAGGCTTATCCTGGCCGCGCATGGTGAAGAGGTAATAGGCACAAGCTACAACATGGGAAATTTCAGTAAGGTACAAGGAAAAATAATTCATCAGGAGGTTGGTCAAAAACTGGAAAAGGTTTCCCAGAGAGGTTGTGGGATTTCCACAAGAAAAAAAAAGCAGAAGTTTTTGAAATGAAGAGTGGTGTAACCATTTTTAGCTTATATCGTGGTTTAACCCCAGCCTGCAACCAAGCACCACACAGCCACCACCTAAACACAGAATCTATTCACCACTCCCCACGGGCAGGCAGGGGTTCAGCCATCTCCAGGGAAGCAGGGCTGCATCACGCATAATGGTTACTTGGGAAGACAAACGCCATCACTCCAAATGCCCCCCCTTCCTTCTTCTTCCCCCAGCTTTATATGATGAGCATGATGTCATATGGAATGGAATACCCCCTTGGTCAGTTGGGGTCAGCTGTCCCGGTTGTGTCCCCTCTCAGCTTCCCCTGCACCCCCAGCCTGCTCACTGGTGGGGTGGTGTGAGCAGCAGAAAAGGCCTTGACTCTGTGTAAGCACTGCTCAGCAATAATGAAAACATTCCTGTGTTATCAACACTGTATTCAGCGCAAACCCAAAACACAGCCCCATACTAGCTGCTAGGAAGAAAATTAACTCTATCCCAGACAAAACCAGGACAGCTTATGAGGAATGTCCGTCAGTTTATCTGAATTGCTCACAGTGCATGGTGAGACAGCATAGTCTTTCCTGTGCATGTTTACGTGTCATCTGTGTTTTGCCATGAGGTGCCACAAAGTTTGTTAGACTGCAGTAAAACAGAAAGAAATAAAATAAATAAAATAAAGTATAAGTTCCTGAGGTGTATAATGTTCGACTACCTATGATTAGAACCAATACTGACAGACCGGATCAGGTGAAAAAGTGATCTTTATTGCTTCACTACACTTCTCTAGCAAAGAAAAAACCTCTTAATTTTAGTAATTAAATAAACTTAACAGCAGCTTGATAGCATCTATGTACAATATGATGTTGAAGGACTAGGTAAGGTGGATTAATGTATCACAAATAAAGCTAAATCCTGCACTAAAAATTTGATGATTGTTAGGATGCAAATGATACTACTCCATCTTCTTACCCAAGAATGGCAGTATCCATGTACCCAAGGTACTCCTACCTACATCAGCTTCTTTATCATCGATACTGTGAAATATGTTCATCTGATTCGTGTGATGAAGTGTAATCTTCTGTACTTTTATGGATTTCTCCTGCACTATAAAAAGGGGTATTTTACAGGAGAAAGTTAAACTACTTTGCTGGTATATCAGCTCAAACCAGTTTGACCACTGACCACATAGTATTGTGTAAAGAAAGTGCATGCATAGTGTTTGGGGTCATCCTGGGGGCACGCCGAGGAAGATTCAAGAAGACTCTAGCAGGAGAAGAGGGCATGCGCTGAAGAAGACACGCCTGTTCATGAATATGTATTAGAAGACACGCCTGTTCATGAATATGTATTTTCGAACAGGATCACACTGAGGAAGGTTTGAGAGGATTCTAGAAGGAGAAGAGGGCATGCGCGGAAGAAGACACGCCTGTTCATGAATATGTATTAACGGACAGGATATAAACCGGGAACGGGAAGTGTACCGCGTGCGTCTTGGTGGAGCAGCACCCAGCGCTGTTTGCTTGCCTCTATTCGCTTAATAAATTGTAAATTTGAATTGGAATCCTGTTTGGGACTAAATCATTTATAACAAATTCTCTGGCTTTATATTTAAACAAAAAGATCTCTTCACTTCTCTCAGTAACTACAAGGCTTGTTGCATTTCTTTTTTTTAGCAGGAAAGAAATTTCTGTCCGTGTATGTATTTTGTAAAGTACCTTGGGATCCCTCCAAATTAAAAGAGCTATAAAAAGATACAGTTTTATTATTTTAATTTATTTGTAAGCTCTGTACTCTTTGGTTAGACCAAAATGCTTCCTACAGAACAGCATGATGCCTGTCCTGACTATCATCCTTTTTTTTAAAGAAACATATAAATGAGAAATATCCCTTTATAAAACCTTGCTACCTTTTCCTATGCTGGTTAAGAAATGAACAAAAATGTTATACATGCATTGTACAGTGGTTGTATGAGGGAATCTAATTTGACATGTTGGATATGTGACACCAGTTAATATACTTGAACAGATAGATAGGATTCAAAATTTTTGTGTTCCTGGCCAGAACTGGTATGAAGAGTTAACCTTGTAAGTTCATAAAAAGCGCTTTATATTAGTCATCCGATGTTAATGGGGTTTGAGATGCAGCTGTGATGTTCATGGGGTTATCATTAGGTCTATGTGACTTAACTGTATTTTATTTTCTGTTTAAAATTCAGTTATCAGAGTGAAAGCAGAAATGTGGTTTCTGTCATGCAGAGAACAATTACTTTCACTACAAAGCCTGCAAAGAGAAAGGTCTGCTTCTCTTTAAAGAGTAGGTAGAATTTAACAGGATTTTGTATGCCAGCAGCATACTTTCTATATCTTGCCCAGCTGCCATTTAACACTACAGAAACCTGTAGGCATATATATGTTCCTGAAATTTTCCACATGTCCAAATTTTTGCGTTGTGTGTGCCAAGCCTGTGCCCAACCCAAGCTACTCCTTGCCTAGTTCACGCTTTTGCCTGACAGCCGTGGCTTGGAAATGTCTCCCACACGCCCCTTGGGCTTCAACACAAAGTGCAGTTGCAGTTGCCACCACTTGGCATTCAAGCAGGTGAAAACAACCCTGTAGTAACAGCATTAACGTGGGGACAAAGCACTCTACACCTTGCTCAAATCCAGCTCTGAGATCTGCTACGTGAGGTTCAAACTTGTATTGCTCACTGAGCTGAAAGCGCCCTGACAATGCACATGGAAACTCCTCTGTGTTGCAGAAGGTTTGCTGAAAGTGGAAGTTACAGAGAGTTTTATACAGCAGAAAACGAATATTTTTCCAATGTATAAGAACAAATAAAGGCCGTTGGCCACAACTGCAGTGTTCTCCTGGGATGAGGAGGGCTTCTGCTCGCCCCTGATCCCAGAGACAGTATATGCATTTTTTTCAGTAAATGAATGAAATGTCTCAAATGTCTCATTTGGTCAAGAAAAATATTTCAATCACTTCCATAACATTTTATACAATTTGTTATTAGTATTAGTATTAGTATTAGTATTTATGAGTATGAGTACGAGTACGAGTACGAGTACGAGTATGAGTATTACTCCTCCTCCTCCTCACTCTTAAGGCCACCACACTGAGGAATTAATCTGTATGTACCTCTGGGTTATGGCACAATCACCAACAAAACATTTTTAAAATGCACAAAAACAAATGCAGTTAAGAACCACCTATATCATCATATGTTGCTGATATCTACAGGGTGCAGTAGAGTGGCTAAATGTCACTTTGCCCTGTCAGATAAGAAAAGAGAAACTCCATACCAAGGAACAGCTGCCAGGGAGCACTGTATGTGCATACTTACATATGGGCAGAACTGTAACACCTCCCACAGTTCACATAAGGCCAAAGCACTATGTTTTTAATGTGATTCATATAGCTGGAAGTAATCACTGAGTTTTGGGGATATATAGGAGTTGCTAAGACGAAAAAACAAAAAAGAAGGAAAAAAAGGAAGACGTGGATGTACAGATAACAGCTTTATGCCTACAAATAAATTTTCCTTTTAAAGTCCTTTTTTTTTCCTTTTAAAAAGTCCTTTTTTTCAGCCAAGAAGACCGGAGTTGAAGCAGGAGTGGCAAGAAGAGAGCGGCATGACGCACTAGGTAAGCCTAATCCCTGTGCAGGAGTTGTGCTGCCTGTGGCAACACCAGCAGCACCTCCTTCCTCAGCTGGTGCCGTGACCCATCGCGGAGCATCGAAGGGCCCATGCTTTTCCCGATCCGACCCCAGACACTTCTTGCACCGCAACACAAACCAGAGACAAGAAACATCACCAGACTGAGGAACAGATGCTCTGAGAGCACAAAATACCAGTTTACCTACTTCAGAGGCCAGTATATTAATGTTATTTTTGAGCTGAATAAAGACATTTTTGAATTAAGGACATTTTTGGCCATACAAAATTCGTCTTCCAGAAGAAAGGGAAGAAAAAGGGGAGATTTGTATCCCTAAAATGCGTCCTGCCATGTCTCTGGCTAATTAACAGTGGTTTTGCCAAGTACATCACAACTTCACGGTACAAGAGTGTTTTCACAGGTCAATCAAACCATTGTCCAGCAGATTTTTAATGCTGTGTTCAGATTTTTAGAAATCGGAAATAAATAAAGTCAACAGGTTTCTTGCTCATCCTAAGCAGTAACTGAAGAGCAACCTTTAGCCCCAGGTCTGCCATCAGAATGCCTTCATGAATGCTTCCTGCTGTTGCTTTTTGAAAACCTTCTTGTACAGCAAAATATTTTAAGAATGGTCATGGGTTTTTTTGAGACAGACAGCCAAGTATTTGCTTTGACAGGAGACAGTCTGGAGCAAAATGTATCAACAGCAATAAATAATCTTCTTCCAAGACATG